>NC_092516.1:41388-341388 GCF_047511675.1 Marmota flaviventris | reverse complement strand
GGAAAACCTTCTCTTTGTGCTTCTCTGAAGAGATGTGGCCCTGCCACTGCTTCTCACTGTTACAGTTCTTCCCGCACATCCAGCAGTGAAAGTCCACCTAGTGGGTGGCAAAGACAGGTAGCCATCAGGGATGCTGTCTGTGTCCTGAAACTGCTCGGGGAAACCGGGAGGTCCCGATGCCACCTGATCTAAGTCCCAGGTCCACTCTAAGGGAGCAGGGTAAGAACACAAAAGTCAGAGTCGGAAGCAGGAACAAGGAAGAGACCGCAGCAGGAGGATGCAAGCCAGCACACAGAGAGCAGAGGCGGCGTCCACTCCTGCTAGGCACCCAGGAAGCCTCCAGCAAGAAGCTGAACAAACACAGATGTTTGTCAGGAGGACAAGAGGCAGGTTCAAATAAGGATTCTGGGAGGAATCCACACCACGGGGGAAGACGGGAGGATATGAGAGACAGAGCACACCGACTCCGGAAGGGCTAGCAGCAGCTCTGCCCCATTTTGGGGGGCATGAACTGAGCCATGATTACAGGTCAGGTTTGTGCCAGGAGCCGGGAAAGTACAGACAGATCTCCCTGGGGGGAACTGTCACATGGAATTTAAAAGCTACCACAGGTGCAAACTCTAGGGGTTGGGGTTAGTCATTTCCCAAGTGTCCTGGCGGAGGCATGGCAGACCAGGCCAAACACGAGGCCTGCAGTGGGCCGGGCACGTGGACCTGACTGCACCAGTATGGAGAGGTGCCCGAGGCCCAACAAGGAGCAAGCAGAACACAGAACACGGGCACTGTGCGATGGGGGGGAATGTGCTACACAAGAGGTAGAAATATACCAATGATATGTGAACACGGCCTAGAAACACAGGATCTGGGTCCTCTGGGAAGGGGACCAAATGGACTTCCAACTTGATCTGCAGCACTGTTTATTTTGCAGAAGCAAACATAAGTGTTAACCCTGGTTGACCTGGCATGGTGGGTTCAAGCCATTCATGACGGGAGCTACTTTACCTTTTTGAAAATTTTAAAAGAAAACCAAAACAGAGGACAGGGGGAAGTGGTGGGGAGGGATGGGAACGACAGTAGAATGAATCACTTTCCTCTGTTCATACATGACTACGTGACCAGTGTAACTCCACATCAGGTACAGCCACCAGAACGAGAAGTCACACTCCGTGTAATATAAAATGTCAATATACAGTCTACTGTCATGCATATTTTAAAAGAATAACAAAAAAAAAAAGAAAGAAAGAAAAGAAAACCAAAACAGAAACAGACCATCAGTGATCCAGGTGTCTCCACCCAGATGCAGAGAGGCCAGACTGCAGGAGGTCAGGACGGAATGCAGCCTGGGGAGAGGCCACCCACAGTCCCTGAGCACCTTCTGTGGCCTCCCCTGGGACCAGTGTCCGGTGGTCATCACAGCTCAGTAAGAATCACAAAGACCCCCCCTAGAGAGAGGTCATCAATCTGCTCAGGGTCCCAGGCTGGCCAGGAGAAGAACAGGCCTTGGACGCACAATCAGGAAAAAGGACTGAGACAAGGAAGTTCTGGCCCAAGGAGACTTAAGCTAATGGCAGGAAACTCCTGAGGAGAGGAGGTGGCCCCAGAGCAGGGCAGGCAGCAGGAAATGGAGTCGGGTTTTGAAAAGGTAGGAAAGAAAAAGACTCCTCTCGACCACTGCCAGGCCGAGTGGGGCTGAAACGGCCCTCGGTACTTACGGTGACCTCAGCATAATCTGTCGGCATGTGAATCTGCTTTCCATTTTCCTTGTTTGACTGACTGGCTACATCATCACTTTTTTCATTTTTTTGACTCTTTAGCCAGAGTTCATAAAACTGCTCCATATCTTGTACTAGAGAAAGATGAATTATTTCAGCAGCAACAAGGGAAAGCCATTTGAACCCACGCGTTATCATGCACATCATTTTCTATGTCAGTCAGCAGATTTTCAAAACAAAGGCGACAGGGCCGAGGGCGACCGGCGGTATTAGATACGGGGAGACGGTCCAGTCTGAGCAGCAAATAAATTCTCATGCGCAAGAATCAATTTCAGGACAATTAGACCACAAACATTAGTTTGCAATATTAATTCACTGTTTCCCGCATTTGCCAGACACTCTGGGAGTGTTTAATAAAACTCACACCATCATAAAGGTACTGCCAAGAAAGCCTTGGCACTGCTTACTGCCACCCGGCATTACACCCTCAGTGCCATAACCACGTCAGGCCACCAACATGGCTCGGGGGCTCAGAGCTAATACACTCCCCACTTTTCACTGACCAGGATCCCATCCCTGATGGGAGCCCGTCAGTCAAGCCGCAGGTCAAGAGGACTGACATGCTGGGGAGCAAGTTGCAACAATACCACTGTGACCAGGTCCTGGGCAGTGGCTGCCAGCTGCATCCTGTGGCAAGAACAGGCAGTAGTGGGCGTCACCGGCAAGTGCTAAAACCAGGCTTTCTCAGCCGCACCACTGCTGACACCTGCCTGGAGAATCCTTTGCTGCTAGCAGCTGTCCTGTGCGTTATGGGAGGCTGGACCCTGCCCAATCACCAGAAGCCAGTAGCACATTCCCCTCCGTTATCACTGTGAAAATGTCTCCAGACACTGCCACCTGTCCCCAGAAGGAGGGAAGCTGAATGGCCAGATCTGTCCTCCTACAGAGCCACTGTGTTAAACACTCTGGTCTGAGCATCTCATCTGCACTTGGCTTCCTGTCTCCTTGAGGGTTTCTAATACTGGATCATCAGGAAAGAGGAGAGAGAAACTTCTCAGGAGCAGCGGCAGCAAGAGTCACTGCAAGATCTTAGGAAGGCTGACTGTGTGTCCTTACTCTAAGCAAGACAGCCAGAGGGACTCCCACACAGGTCACACAGCAGGTGGCAGCCTTAAATCCAATTAATTCTTTTCATCCAGATTGTGGGCAGTGTATTTCTGTGGGTTCATTGAAGATTAAGGAACAATGTTCCCTGTAGTAAGACAGTTTATGGTCAGAAGGAAAAGGTGGTCTGTGGCTCCTCTCAAAGGCTCCAAAATGAACTTAAAATCTGACCAAGGTGAAAGCTTTCTCTTTGGGTCTTGACTTCCCGAGGAGCCCTCCTGTCTGCCTGGCTGCTCCGGAGGGAGGGCGACGGTTGCCCAGGAGCAGACCTGGTTTAAGAAGCTACGGAAGGACTGAGCTTCCCTAGACCATTTCTGGGGAACACACTTCTTAGATGAAACGATGCAGACCTCCATATTCACATCCAAACCTGACCTAACCGAGCACGCTGGCACTCAGACTCTGCTCCCCTGAGGCTGAGGTCACGGTCACTGTCACCACCAGGGTAAAACTGTTTAGAATGCAAACTGCTTTCTGCTGGTGTTTTTATATAGAGATAAAAAAAGGCATTTGTGGGTGAGCTAGAGTGCAGAGGTCAAGGACGCAGTGAGAACACCCACTTACTCCCGTTCTCCTTCATGTACGTCCACACCTCTCGCTCCTCAGGACTGTGGGCAAAGGAGCAGTTCCCAACATACTGGCATTTTTTTCCAGAAGCAATGTGGTTGCACAGCTGTGTGAAAAATCGACATATAAACAGGCTGTCAGTCAGAGCACACTTAGTAAACTAATTTTTAACTTAAGCAAAATAAGTCTTATTATTGGTGCTAATGCTTCACAATAAAATTTTTTAAAAATTAATTTGGTTCTATGCAAATTGATGATAAGCCCAAAATATTTGAGATGACATTAATGGTAAATGTTTCTATGTCAGAATTTTTCAAAAAGGAAATCCCCGGAAGAAAATAAAGTACAGAATCATAGTACAAAACATTTTCTTACAAGAAAATGTCAACAGACTCAGAACATTTAATCCCATGAAAACCTCGGGCCCTCTCGGATGGCTCCTCCTTTCCCCTGTGTTACATCAGGCCACCTACAGCTCAGCCTTGGAGACCAGTAAAGGAACTGTAGCCTGCTTCCCCTCACTAGGGCCAGGGACACTTCAGAAACGTCACTTACTGATGACCAGTGCTGGCCACGATTCACTAGATACACATTATCTGAAGGCCATTAGTGCACCAGCCAGGCCATAGAGCTCCAGGGCTCTCAGACAGTACCTCCTCTGGCTATCTGTACTTTTATTCAACAAAGAAAACAGGGTGATACTAGTAGGAAAATAAAGTCATGGTGATCAGCAGAACATGGACTTTCCTAAGAATCTCGACCTTCCAGAGACGAGCAAACCTCGGTTGGCAAGAGTCCCTTCCTAAGTGTCAGCAGCCAACTTGTCCGGATACAGCCTACCCTCTAGTACAGCTGATTAACAGCAAGTCTCGCTGTGTCTCCCCAGGGCTGCCCACGTACTCAGCTCCTGGGGCATTAAGAACTGCTTTTGAAACACCCTGAAAGCAGGGAGCCCTCAACACTGCTCCTCCCTAGGACCGCGTCAGGGACACCACCCTGAAAACCTTCTGCATGACGCCAGCAGCTAACCAAGCGGTCCCAGCAATCACTTCATCACACTCTCTCCCAGTGGAGTCCCAATAGGTTGCTCGGAAGGCGAACTAGAGACATTTACCATCGTCTTCCAAAGCTCAGCGAGGAGGAGCAAGGACAAGAGAAGCCTCGACGGGAGGCCAGGCACTGCTCTGGGTGTTCACGACGACCACCACCCACTGCATCGTCCCTGTGACCTAGCTGTTCCCACGCACAGAGGGACACCTGCGGCTCAAGAACCTGCCGCGAGCCCTCTGGCAGACTCTGAAGCCCATTCTCTTTCCACCGCACCACACTCCCTGCACGCGCACATGCACAGGCATGAGTTCTTCTTTCAGAAAAGGGCCCCGACAGTGCCTCGCATGGGCGAGAAAGGTGAAGGAACAAGTCCTGTCAGGTAGCACAGCAGCAGACCACGGGCGAGAAAAGGAAGCGACCGTCCCAGGCAGCTGCCTCATGAACTAGAGTGGCTCTCAGATGTCCTCAGCTTAACCAAGTCCGTGATACGTGCATTTTCTTAGAGCCCCAGATATGGCTCCAATAAACCCTGGTCCCCCTCCTTTGAAAGCGCTTAAGTCTGAGCCTCAAACCACTCCAGACACACGCACACCAACCACCACCTTGCAAGCACTGAGCTTGTTACTGATGTGGGTTTTACAGAACTGAAAGGTGTTGTAGGTTAAGAAAATTTACTGGCTTCTTCCTCAACTCTTCCTGGCAATTCAGAGAAGATGGTTCATTGACGTCCATCTGCCCCGCTTCCCTGAGCACAAGGTTCTCCCCATATTTTCTCCATGGGGGTAGACACTTCACCTCCTGTCAAGGCCCCACCTTCCTCTGTCCCTTAGGTCACACAGTGAAACACCTCTGAACTCTCCAGATCCCTCTCTTGTAAAGAGGAAAGTCCAGACACAACGCAAGTGGTCTGCGTGGACAGTCGTGACCAAGGCCACGTGATCCCTACAGTGTGCCAAGATAAACACACCTCCGCACCAGGGAGGCACTGCCCCAGCCAGAACTGGCCTGCCGGCTCCGACCCAAGGGTGCTGAGGAACAGGCTCCTCTGGCCCCAAACACGTTCCTCTGGGCTACCTTCCAAAGGTCCTACAGGGCTGAGTATTTTTAAGCTTATATCCCTTGCGAAACAGACAAAATACAATAAAAACAAACTCATCAATAGCCTTCACAATAACACAGGAGGCCCTGGGTTTGGTATCAAATGCAAGGAACCAAAATTAAATGGAATTTTCTCATTCCATCCCAAAAGTAATTCCTTTGAAAAATAAGTTAGATTATGCTCATGACCTTTTTCTCAATTGCAGTATCTAAAATTCTAGTCATTATGAAAATCATTTCAGAATCACACACATATTAAAGGGGAAGGAAAACAAAAGAGGACCCAGCTAAATTTCATTACTACTGATGAGCATTGTTTAAAGGGCTTGAGTTCCAATCTGAATCACTACTTTCTAATGATTTGAAATGCCTAATTTTTAAAAAGTGGCTTAAAAATTACGTATGTACATCAAACTGTAAAGGCATTTGTTTCTTTGTGGGGAGAGGACGGATGTTCATCCACTTCTTACGTTCAAAAGACATCACTCTCATGGCCCGGCGCTCCTTGGTCCACCTAAGAAACATGGAGTTCAGAAAAACACAGACAGACTGGGGACAGGCATCACGTAAAGAGAGAGGCACGAAGTGTGTACCTGAAGGACCAGAGATGCTCTCTTTCTCCTCAACACTTCTGAAAGAAATGTCTCTGAGGCTACAATTCCACTTCCTGAGGACGTTTCCCAACCTTCCTATGAATCCTCAACAAATCACTGATAAAGTACAGGAGAAGTACTACATTTGGATTCTTAGCTACGAAATGCTAAAAATCTCTTCCCCTTTTGTAAATAGTTATACACTCCTTTCTTCAAAATGTTCATCTTTTTTTTATCTTTCTTCTCATGTGAAAGATTTTATACCCATGAAACAGTAACCACAAGGGCACACACCTCCACACGCACACACACAAGATACTTACGAGTGCCTAGCTTTTGCACTACAATATTTTCGGTTTTTGTCTGGTTCAATGACTTGACCATTTCTCAGACACTGAGCACACACAAATTTTATACTCATATTAAGAGATCCAGGCATTATCTGATTGCCAAATACCTTAAACAACAAAAAGATTATTTGAAAAAAAAAATCAGTTTTCTGAGAACAAAATATCAAATCATCATACATCTTTTTCATAATAGTATACAAATTTTTATTTTATCTGGCTTGGTGTCTTGACCATTATGAATATGCTCTAATAATTCAAATCTCCAATTCAGCCAGACACAGTGGCACACGCCTGTAATCCCAGTGGCTCGGAAGGCTGAGGCAGGAGGATCGCAAATTCAAAGCCAGCCTCAGCAAAATGGAGGTACCAAGCAACTCAGTGAGACCCTGTCTCTAAATAAAATACAAAATGGGCTGGGGATGTGGCTCAGTGGTCGAGTGCCCCTGGGTTCCATCCCCAGCCGCCCCCCCACCCCCCACCGCCAAAAAATCTCCAGTTTTTCTCCCATATGTAAGAGAACATGATAGTAGCAGATTACAGATGCCAAGCCTCGATCTACAAATGCCAGCTTTGAATCAAATGCCCGGAATTGTTTTTGTTTCTTTTTTTTCTAATTTTTGTAGTGAAAAACTAGATCCTTTTCATAGATCCAAATCAAACCAAAAGTCGTATGTGCCCAGCCATCCCCACTCCTTCCATCATTCTGTCCTGTTTTCAGGCACAGTAACTATTTTTAAATGGGGAGACAGTGGCTAAACAAGTTATGCCAGGTGGTCTGCAAAACTACAAATAAAACCCACCTCCTTCATTCCAAGAATCCCCAAAGCCTGAGACCCCAACTGTTTCATCAATTAAACTAAATGAAAAAACAGTGACCCACACTGTGGGCAGGTATTATGGGCAGGCATGATTTTTTTTTTTCATGATTAACTAAAATGCAAATTGTTTTTTAACAAAAGAATTCCTCAACAGAATGAACATTAAATAACTGGACAGTACATGTCATCGGCACCCTCCCTCAACCAACGTCCAGGAGGCTATTCCAAAAAGACACCAACACCTCTGGAAAAGACACAGAGGACATACCTGGGCTCCAGGTACACTTGCTTCCAAATGTCGCCAATACCGTTTAGACTCCTGAGCAATCGCATCATGAGAAATACCTGGGAAAGGGACGAGCCTTCCTTAAATTCTAAACAGCAGCCGAGCACCAGTGCGGCCAGTCAGTCCTGGAGAACCCTCAACCCACAAATGCCTCAGCCAGCCTGGTCTGTCACCAAGAGGGACAAGTACATTCTTCTTCCTCAAGATGGAATTTACAAATTCAGCTCTAGGTGCACCCGAGGGATCCTCCTCCCAGATCCATGCGACAGGAGCCCACCCCCAGAACAGACAGCCCCCCAGACCACAGTGAGTGTGCAATTGCAAACTCCAGACCACAGCAAGGGAGCACCCGTGGGTGGGGGTGGGTGAGGACAGACCTCAGGCTGCCGTCTCCGTCCCACCACCCACTGTGCTCTTGGGGACAGTCCTCAGGCACACAGACCCACCTGTTTCATTCTGCATGATCCAGACCTTCAGTTCCACAAGACTGTGGGCATAAAAGCATTCGTCTTCCCTTAAACAGCCATAGCGAACCTCATGTCGACACAGGTCAAGCTGACACTGACCGTGGAAAGATCGGATTTTGGAGTACTTTACCGTTGTCTCTCGCAAAATGTGGACAAGGCACCTAAGAAGAAAACGGTAACGTTTTGATATTGTTCTGTCATGGTTTTTACACAGCACACACAATGTCCCGTTCTAGACTGAGACCGTTCCGATCTTTATCAGAAATATACATCACCACATCCAACTGTTGGATTAATGGGGGGGGCGGGAATATAATTATATTTTAAACCAAAACACACCTAAATCCAAGTCATAAACAGCTATGACTCAATAATAATTTTCTATATGAAAGAATTAATTTAATAAATCATTAATTAATTCCTAGTCAAATCTACTAAAAGACATTTTGGGGTATTTTTTGGTACCAGGGACTGAACCCAGTGGGTACCTAACCACTGAGCCACATCCCTAGCCTTTTTATTGAGACAGGGTCTTGCTAAATTGCTGGGGCTGACCTCAGCTTGCAATCCTCCTGCCTTAGCCTCCCAAGTTGCTGGGAATACACGCATGCTCCATCATGCCCAGCTTAAAAGACATTTTAAAATAGTTACTGTGCCTGAAAACAGGACAGAATGACGCAAGGAGTGGGGATGGCTGGGCACATACAACTTTTGGTTTTTTTGGATCTCTGAAAAGGATCTAGTTTTTCACTACAAAAATTAGAATGACCAACGTACTTATTGTCTTCAAATTCATGCTTTGTAACCGGGTGAGAACAAGCAGTAGAATTATCTTTATTTCTTTTACTTATCATTCTAGGTTTATGATCAAAACATTTCTGGAAAAGAGAGAGGAGGAGGATTATCACACAAATGCAGACTCTGAATCTTGTGCCCAGAATATTGCCTGAGTTTACAAACTTTTGTATTCCATTCTTCTGCCAATTAATAGCCAATGTGAAGACTGCTTATCATTCTTTCTGATGACAGTAGTAGCTACCACTTTTTTTTTTGGAGGTGGGTACTGGAGATTGAACTCGGGGGCACTGGAACACTGGGCCACATCCCCAGCTCTGTTTTGTATTTTACGTAGAGACAGGATCTCACCAAGTTTCTTGGCACCTCACTGTTGCTGAGGCTGAGGCTGAGGCTGGCTCTGAACTTGCGATCCTCCTGCCTCTGCCTCCTGAGCCACTAGGATGACAGGTGTGCACCACCAGGCCTGCCAGTAGCTACCACTTTCTGAGTGAGTGCTTTATCACATGGCAGGATCTGTTGAGTTCCCCGCAAGTCAGAAACCATCACCCAAGTGTGTGTGTGTGTGTGGTGCTGGGGAAGGAACCAGGGCCTTGTGCGTGCCCGGCAGGTGCTCCACCCCTGCACTACACCTCTAATGCCATCACCTATTACAGAGCAGAAAATAGTCTTGGAAAAAGCACCTCACAAAGGAATATAAATTCTCCAAGATGCTCCTGCAGAAGTCTGAACACGGTGAGGCTGATCTTCCCATTGCCACCAAAGAAAGCCTCCCGGCTGAAGGCCCCCTTCCTCTCCAAGGTCCACACATCTATCTCTTCTTGGCAGTAGGCGAACGTGCAGTGGCCTGAGTACCTGCATTCCTCCTCCGCAGCGACATCTGGAAGGACAGGGCAGGAGACACTGAGCCACGCAGCCCTCTCAAAGCTGACGAGCGTCAATCACACTGAGCGCATCATTTGAGATTTTTTAGTAATTGGTAGACGGCTTCAAGAAACCCTACATTTATTACTCTGCCCAAATGAATTTTATCGCAAAAGGGGGAAAGTCCCTCAACATTTTCAAGTACTCCATCTGAGATTAAAAAATGATCTTAGGAACATTCAAAGTATATTCAGACTAAGTGGTTTGATAAAAATGAAGAAAACCCACTCCTCTCCAAAGCATCTTAAACACAGCGACATTTTCAAAGCCGGGTCCCAATGTTCCCATTCTCTGTAGATAAAACTTCAAGCTTCAGAGTTTTCCGTTTGAAACGTGGCCGAAGCCCTGTTTCCATTAACAGCTCTAAAATATACACAAGATTCAAAACAACAGTAAGAATAACAGAAAAAAACACTGGCCTCTCAACCCAAGGATCCTGCTAGTAAGTCTGAGCATGTTTATTAACAGTCAATATTAGAGTGCTTACAATAAACGTAGCAGTTTATTACTTACAGAAACGTACTTAAGTAATTATACATAGTTATGCAAGAACTACAACATGTACCTTTACATATGTAATATGGTCCTTCATAATTTGTTTTTGTTGGTCTTGGACGAATTTTTTTCCATGATTTATCTTCAACATTCTTTATCCTACCAATTAAAATATCTTTCTTACATTTATGATCTGTATTAGCATGGTAAGTGAAATCCATTAACTTAGGGCCTGAAAGAGATAAAAAGAAGATTGCTGATATGCATCAAAAAACAAAAAACTCATTCTACAGTCAATTTGTAAGCAGACCTAAGTGATAAACCAGTGATTTCCATGACCCCCCAAATTTCATCAAAACAGAAACAGGCTACCAAAGCAGATTTTGCCTTGTTTTATTTTTTTCCTGTTTGCCAGGCAATACAACTTCTATTCACCACCAGTCCAACCAAAACATCCCCTTATTCAATTATTAGGGAAATAATTTGGTTAGGCATCCTGAAGGCTTATTTTTTTTTTTTTACCAAGGACCATTTTTGTTCCACATTGTTGACTGTTTCTAGAATCTCAAATAAAGCCAACTAAGATCTGCAGAAATGGGGTTAGGGATGTGGCTCAAGTGGTAGCGAGCTCGCCTGGCATGCATGAGGCACTGGGTTCAATTCTCAGCATCACATAAAAATAAAGATATTTAAAAAATATATTAATAATTTAAATATATATATATATATATATCTGCAGAACTGGGGGGGAAATATACAACTAAGAAAGAAAATAAAGTTGGGTCCAGACCAGAATTCTTTATATCACTTGCTTTGAAGCAAAAATCAAGAGGAAGTACTTTAAACAGTTCTTTTAGTTTTTATTTTGAGACAGGGTCTCAACTAAGTTGCTAAGGCTAGCCTTAACCTTGCGATCCTCCTGCCTCAGCCTCCTGAGCAGCTGGAATTACAAGTGTGCACCACCATACCTGGTCACATACTGATCTGTTACACACTTTTTTTCTAGTTTTGCTTTATTTGAAAATTACCAAAGTTTTTACACATATGCTTAGAATACAAGGAATTTCCTAAAACCTTCAATCAGGGGCTGGGGTGGTGGCTCAGAGGTAAAGTGCTTGCCTAGCACGTGTGGAGCCCTGAGTTTGATCCTCAGCTACCACATAAAAATAAAATAAAGGTATTGTGTCCACCTATAAGTAAAAAATGAATTAAAAAAAAAAAAGCTTCAGTAAGTTTCTAAATCAGGTGAATATTCAACAGAGCAATGACTCATCCTATCAGATTCCAAATGCCATCAGTACCTGCTGCTTCCTCAGTGAGAATCAAAGCAGGTGACGGACAGCGGCCACCATGGCACAGCTGTTGACAGCTGCTTACGAGCTCCTAACCACCTACGGCGTCTGAATGACTTTGAATGCTCTCTGCCACTTGTTTGATCCTGACCTGATTTTACAAAACAGATCTGGCAAGCTTGTCTCAGCTCGTGGGTTCCCTCCAGGGGATGTCTTGGTACCACTGTTGACGGTTTCACAATCGCACTTCCAAAAAAGTTTCCAAAGTCATTTCTAGGCTGACTCGAAATTCCCGGGAAACTCTCAGAAGCAAATAAACTACTTGGTCCATTCATCTGCAAAAAAAAAAGAAAGAAAGAAAAAAAAAAAAAAAACAGAACAAACAAGCAGCACACATTGTACCACCACTAGGGAAGGAGGCTGGAGGCATCTGAAGAGCAAGGCCCTGTCCTCAGCACCCGGCTTTTGTAAAAGCCAGCTCCGTCTGAATCTCCCTCTTTGGTCCCCAGGCACCCCGCTGGCATCCTCCAGTGTTCTGGGTCTCTGGACGAACACCTCACATGCCCTGGGCTCACATTCCCCGAGCTGCTCAGGCTGCACGAGGAGCCTCTTCCGCCAGCTGCGCAGTGACTGACTGGCAGGGACAGACCCAGTCTTGAATGCACAGCGTTTGTCTGACACACCACGTCCCACAGCACACACAGACTCCAGGGAGACCCTCATGTCATTCAAATCAATCAGGTCCGTAAGTACAAGGCCTATTTCAATTTAAGCGACTATGACAAAAGAGGAAGTGCACTTACAAGTGAAAGGGAAGAATTACTGTTGTTAAGCGTTGTTCCCTCTCTAGAAGTTGAGGTGGGCAGATCTAAAATAATAAAAAAACTTCAACAGACCTTTTCACTCTAGTCAGTGACACACACAGCTGACTGGCCAGGGCTTCCCTCCGCCTGTTCCCGCCCAAGTCCCAGGAGCTTTCTTGCTTATTATTACTGACACTCAAGGAGGGCTCTAGAGTTTTCCTTCCTTCTAGAAACCAAGGGTATCAATGACCCTTAGTCACACAGATTCAAAGGAAAAGTTATTTTTGGAGAAATGATCTAAGGCACGGCCTACTGTTAAAAGGCTACGAAAATTATTCAAAATGGGGGAAGAGCCTCCCCTTTGAAGACGGGAAGCAGAAGCTCAGCACAGCGCTAAACCCAGGCCAGGTTCAGGCCCTTTTTTCCCCTGGGCCTACTACTCGATCTCCTCTCCATCTGTCTGTCTCCCATTGACTTCACTCTCTTCAGTTGTAAATGTTTACTTCAGTTATTTAGAGGCTTGCCATTTTAGCCAAGTGACAATGTCTCAGAAAAAATTTGTAGATTTTTGACATTACTGCTGACAGTATGCACTAAACCTGGGATTACAGAAACAGGAGTCAAGCCAGGTGCAGTTTAATGAGCTTAATAGATGAAGCCAAAAATAGGTTTAACTGTTACCATTCCAAACACAGACCTTAAATTAGTGTTTTCCCAGTTTAGCATTTAGAAAAGACAATCAGTCGTTCGGACCCTTCAGATTTGCTGAAGAATACATTAAAAGTCATTCACCCCATAACAGAGGACACCCTGCTTAACAAAGGCTCCGACGTAGGGACCAGGGCCCCGATCATGTCCACCCTCACCTCTACTCCTGTGCTTGGAATGGTACTGTTAAGACCAAGGTGAACTCGGTCTTGACATTGTTGGCTCGTGGAAAAACTTCAGGTTCCTATTGCCTAAAGTTAGTTACATAATTCCAGATACTAGTTTTCATTTTTAGAAAAGTAATTGCAATTGTTTAAAATTGAGTCTAGAGTCTTACCTCGTTTGGATTCACTTATTGAAAATGAATTTAAAGAAGAACAAAAATCTTCTAAGGATGAGGTCAGAGGTGGATACAAATCTGCAAAGGAGGATGGAGGCGTATACCTCGCACCAACGGGCAAGGTCCCCAGCAGAGATGCCGGAAAGGGCAAGCTGGGGGCGAGGCTGGCTGCCGGGAGCGGTCCTCTGACCAAGGCTGACGGCTGCAGGAGAAGAGAGAGGTCGAGACTCACAGAACTCTGCCGTAAGTTTAGCTGGCCTGCTCTCAACACCACCAAATAAAACAGATCACCACAGGGCACTCACGTTACATCACAATCAAAATGAAGATCCACTGGAAGAATTCAGCTACAGACTTCATTTTAAAATCCAACTTTTAAAAATGACTGAGATGTGAAGTCTAATATTGCATAAGCCCAACTATTACACTCATCTGCTCCTGATCATTTGTTTTATTAAAGAGGATGGTCAGATGAATGGGATGCGCTGGGAAGAAGGGGGATTCAGAAAGGGAGCTGGAAAACCCCGGGGCCATCTCTCCATAGGCGGAACTCACAGTCTCCCAGGGACAACCCGAGCTCCCACCTCCCCTCCCAATTCAGAGCAGTGATTTGTAAGAGCCCCCCGGTGCCTCACAGTGGGTACTACACGCTTCCTGGGGGATGCTCAGGACCCTCCGGGATCTGCACCTCAGTCACTGCCACTGAACAGGGACGCCAAGTATCTTGCCCGAGACCACAGAGCTGTTGAGAGCCAAACCCAGAGCTTCCAGACACTGGCAGGCATCTCTCCTAGCCAACCTCACAGGGACACCATCTACCAGAAACCAGCTCTGGACCTCTCCCCTCACGGGCCTCAATTTTAATACACTTTATGGAAGGGGTCAGAAACTTTTTCCGTACAGGGCGGGATGTTCAGTGTTTTGACTCTGCAGACCACATGACCCCATTCCAACTCCTCGATTCAGCCACGGCAGTGTGGAGCAGCTGCGGCCAACACACAAGAGGGCCTGTGGCTGCGTTCCAACAAAACTTAAGGACATTGAAACAGTCTCACGAAATTTTTGTTGTTGTTGGTTGTCATTCTTCTAGGCTTTTAAAATGTTAAATCTTTAGTTTGTGGCCACACAAAACAGGCAGTGGGCCGGTCCACAGACTTCTGTTTTAAGGTATGTGGTTGACAGAGAATTTCCTCAAGCCAATGAGAAGTTCCTAACCCATAAAACTGTTTTTCCTTAAATGTCAAATGTTTATTCTTAGTCAGAAAAACTGGCTAGTGACTAGAAGCATGTTACTTTCTTGTTTTAAAAATGACCCAATTATCCAGTTACCACCAAAGAAGGACAAAAATAATATTCAAAGTCAGAAATCATAGATCAGTCTGGAACATCAAAGTATCTACCCAGTTACATGACAATTTAAACAAATGGTAACCGCATCTTTGGAAGTAAAGCAAAGCACCGAACTTACCATAACAGTGTCGTTAGTTTCTGGGGCAGAATCAAGCAGGTCATCGATCTCATCTCCAAGGACCATGTCTCCATCATCCAGAAAAGCCTCGGGCATCGTGAAAGGCAGCTTCCCTCCATTTGCCAATACTGAGGAGGGCAGAGTGTTCTCCTCCACTTGCAGGGACAAAACAGAAGCTAAGGGCGCGATAGGAACTGAGGCCAGCTCACGTCCTATGTCATGAGGAAAACTGGACGCAGGTAGGGAAACAGCGGGAAGTGCTTCTTGCCTCGGAGTCACCAGATCTGTAACAGATGGAGACGCACTCACTCGCTTTTGCCAGACTGACACGACAGTGGTGTCAACAGTCAGCGACAGAGAACACGAGGAGCTAGGTGAAACATGACAATCATGCTCGCACTTGAATGGCCACACAGAGGTCATCTGACAGTGCCAGGTCAAAGTCCAGTTAAAGCTAGCACCCTTCAGCACAGGAAGACAACATGGGAACACATACCTGGCTCAATATCTTCCACAGAATAGTTCACAGCCTAGAAATTAAACCACAGTGAATCATGGTTTCAGGATTGTCAACGATCAAGCAATCTCTACAACTCATCCTAAAAGAGCGATGCATGTTTGCACAGAAATCTGACTCCTTTCTAATTAAGATCCAAGAAATAAAAAGTCATGCTGGTCATTGGTGGCACACACCTATAATCCCAGCTACTTGGGAGGCTGAGGCAGAAGGATCATAAGCTTGAGGCCAGTCTTGGCAATTCAGAGTGACCTCTTCTCAAGATAAAAAATGAAAAGGGCTAGGGGGACAGCTCAGTGATGGAGTGTCCTAGGAGTCAATCCCCAGTACTGTGGGCAGTGGGCAGAGGAAAAAAAAAACAACAACGAATATTTAAACCTTTATAACACGTGTGCACTTGCCCAGGGGGTCTCAGCTCAAGTGACCCTCCTGCATGAGTCTCTGACTCTACAGCTGCATAACCAAGCCCAGCTGTCCCCACGTATGGACCAACATTTTAAAAAGGACATTTAGTAGAACGCAAGGGACTAATCTAGCCACCACTCCACCCCCCAAAACACCCCCCCACACACCATTAGCATCCTACTATCTCGAAGAAGACTTAGCTTTGGAAAAAAAAAAAAATTCGTAATTTTTTTTGTTTAATGTCTCCTAAAACTAGATAGTATCTGGCCCTGGTCTACGTTTCTCAAATAAAACCTAGCATCTATGCACATCCTGTAAAATGCTCCAACGGACTTCAGGAAATGCTGGTTAAGACTGAAATACATTACTTGAGTTTATTTTCTTTTTTAAAGTGACAGGAAGCTCTGGTCAATTATGTGAGGACTAAAAGAGGCTCGCACTAAAAATAGGAGAAGCAGAATTGCTAAGAATTCCATCCTTCCTTTTCTTGTAAATATGCTTCATACAGAAATCATAACTTTACCTTGGTTGCCCCGTCCCCAGGAACGGATTTCAATGAGAGCTGAAATATAATAAAGACACTAATTTAAAAACAAAACTGACTCCAACTCAGAAAACAAAATGCAAAGCCCTCACGGACGGAACCCAGCTTACCTCGGCTCTAACATACGCTTTCCTTATTTTAAATCCCAATTTCTGAGCTAGCTCCTGAGTCAGTTTTATTACATGTTCATCCTGAAAAAAGGCAACATGCATGCTTAGAAGACGGCTCTACTGACACACCAGGCAGCAGAACCAGCGAGCGTGCGGCGCCTCCTGTCCAGGCCCTCGCGTTGTTAGCTGTCACCCCAACTGGAGCAGGCTGGAGGCTGCGCAGGGAGCTGAACTTTTTGTTGTGTTTTTTGGATCTGGGGATTGGACACAGGGTGCTCTACCACTGAGCCACATCCCCAGCCCATATATATATATATATATATATATATTTTTTTTTTTTTTTTTTTTTTGAGGTCGGTCTCAATCAAATTTGCGACTTTTCTGCATTAGCAGAAAATTGATTACAATATTTATTACAATATTCCCACCTCAGCCTCGGCCTCCTCAGTCACTGGGACTGACCACACTCTCAGAAGTTTAACTCTTTAAATGCCACTCACATGCGAGCAGTAAAACAGCCATGACATAAACAAATGAGCCACATTTAAGTTCCATACCTGAGGCACTGCCAGGGAGCACTTGGCCACAGCGTCATAGGCCTCCTTGTATCTTCCTAAGTCACTCAAAGCCTTAGCCTTCCGATACAGAGCTTTGCAGTTGTTGGCATTGAAAGTGAGGACAGCACTACAATCTTCTAACACTTTATCATGAAAACCCTGGTGTGAAGGACAGAGAAGAGAGTCAGCAACCACACGGCTCCCTTCTCACACGGACCCCTTCCTGGAAGTGGAGACAACTCTGAGACGCCATCCCGCTGCACTCGGTTAAAACGCAAAGTCAGCAATGTTAGCTTTCTTTTCAGAATTATTTTTGTTTTGAAGTTTCAAATACACAAAACTGGAAAGGACATCATGAATATCAATGCACCTACCACCTACCCGGCAATTGTCTGCCCATAAGGACCCCAGATCACCAAGAAATAAAGCTTTCTACAAGTTAAACTGAAGACCCCTGTGCCACTCTCCATTCTATCCCCTCCCTGCTGCACTCACCACCTCTGGGGCTCATTAGAATGTCAAATGGGTCACTACGTGTAACAATGTATCTTTAAAGTAATGTGTATCTTAAAGGTTGAAGACAGGATTTCAAATGTTCGCACCACAGGAAACTGAAAAATGATCCAGAGAGAGTCTCGGACTCTCCCCGACTCAGCACCACACCTCGGGCCACACCTCGGGCACCTGCACAATGCAGCTCCAAGTGCATCCAGCAAACAAAGATGATTTTGATGTATCAATTAAAAATAAAAGGGAAATGGAATGTAACTCCCAAGAGCTGACTGAGGGTACTAATGGGTTGGAAACCACACTTGTCACCACTGAATGTCCTTGAAAAATGTGCTAGACAACAGAGACTTTTCTTAATTCATCTTCTAATCTTCCTGAACATACCATAGTGAGAATTATCAGCATATCAAAATACTGCTTTCTAAGCTTAGAAACACTTCTGTGAAAGAAAGAAAAAAAGCCCTAAAAGGGCGAACTAAATCTTTTTCAGTCCTGGCAACTGAACCCCAGGTGCTAGACGCTGCACCACATCCCCAGTCCCTGTTGAGACAGGGTCTCCCTAAGTTGCTGAGGCTGGTCTTGTGACCCTCCTGCCTGCACCTGGGAGCAGCTGGGATCACAGGCATGGCCACTGTACCCTTCAGATGACTTCTTATAAGTGGACACACTCCCACCACCATCCTCAAATGGGAATCTTCAAGGACCAGTCACTAAGAAAGTATTTTTTAGATCCCTAAAGATTTATCTAAAGCCGATTTTTTAAAGCCTTGGGCCACACTAAAAGCAGTTAATATGTCTTTCTTAAAAACTCAAATTAGGGGCTGGGGATGTGGCTCAAGCGGTAGCGTGCTCGCCTGGCATGCGTGTGGCCCGGGTTCGATCCTCAGCACCACATACAAACAAAGATGTTGTGTCTGCCGAAAACTAAAATAATAAATAAATATTAAAAAAAAAAAAAAAAACTCAAATTAGGGGCTGGGGTTGTAGCTCAGTGGTAGAGAGCTCGCCTAGCACAGGTGAGGCCCTGGGTTCGATCCTTGGCACCACATAAAAATGAATAAATTAAAGATATTGTGTCCAACTACAACTAAAAAATAAATATTAAAAAAAAAAAAACAACACTGAAATTAGCCAGGCACAGTGGCACACGCTTGTGATCCCAGTGACTAGGGACGCTGAGGCAGGAGCATCATAAGTTCGAGGTCAGTACTACAAAATAAAAAAAAAAAAAAAAAACAAGAACAAAAATTTTAAAAACTGAAATTAGCATGAAGTTCTGGGTTTGATACTTGACCCCTAGATCTGTTAAAAAAAAAAACAAACTGAAATTAGGAAAATGTGTTTATTTTGAACCCAAGACTACCTACCACTAACCTGGCCTACGTCCCTTTTCTTAAAAATTCGAGATAGGGTCTAAGTTGCCCAGGCTGTGCTTGAACTGGAGATTCTCCTGCCTCTGCCTCATGAGTCCCTGGGATCATAGATATGGCAGAAAATTACTCTTTGTTAATGTTCTACAACACAGAGGTAAATTTTCTCCTAGAAACATTCTTTTTTTTTTTTTTAAAGAGAGAGAGAGAGAGAATTTTTTTAATACTTATTTTTTAGTTTTCGGCAGACACAACATCTTTGTTTGTATGTGGTGCTGAGATGGAACCCGGGCCACACGCATGCCAGGCGAGCGCGCTACCGCTTGAGCCACATCCCCAGCCCACATTCTTTAAAAAAAAAAAGAAAAAAATCACACTTACCATGTTAGAATAGCAGGCAATACGATTTATATGTAGTTTTTCAATGATTTCTTTAGGGATTAAAATCTCTTCAGACTTTGCATAATCAGCTATGTTCAAAGCTTCTGTGTACTGGCTTATCGAGCTGTTCCAGTCACGTTCCCGATAAACATCATTTCCTTCATTAAAAAGGTTTCTCACGAGAGCACGCAAATACACCTTGAAAAGAGAAAATGTACTTCTTGAAGCCCTCTCAGAACACAGGAAGGCCTGGGTCGATTTTAAGGTTCACACCTAAAACTTCAGAGAAAGCCCCACAGAGCACAGCCCTGCCACGGCCCTGCTGCACAGTCTGCAAGGGCTTCATTTTGCTTTTTTTTTTTTTGGCAAGAGAATTTTCTCTGCTTCTGAAGAAAAGCCCAGCAAAAGCCCCTGCATATACATGCTCGGCTCCCCGGTCCTGCACCAGGATGCCAGGCAGAGGGAAGCCCTCGGCCCAAGAGCACAGAGCTCAGCCTCTCACCAGCACCCCAGGAAGGCATCAGCAACCTACACCCGAGTGGACAGCTTCCTGGACCTCCCCTGCTGGGTGGTACGTGGGCACATGCACGTGCACGCATGTGCACAGAAAAACCCCAAGTTCTGAGTGGACAGAGTGTCCTTTTAACCTGCATGTCTCTACTACCAGTGAGGCTGAACTTTCCCGCCTGCTTGCAGACTGTTTTATTTCTTTGGTAAACTGCTTGAGTCACCTACTGATTTGGGGGAAGGGGACCAAGCCATTCTCAAGTACACACATCTTCCTGGTGGGCACACAAGCTCATGATCCTCCTTCATGACTCCTATCACTACTTCAAAATCTTAAAAGTCCTCTCCCATCACAAGATCTGGTCAATACTCAACTTTTTTTGTCTCATTTTACGAATTCGGGTATAAGCTGACTAGACCTTAAAGAGAAAAGGACAAGTCAACCATTAATGATTGGTGTGGGGCCAGGCGCAGAGGTGCACACCTGTAATCCAAGCGGCTCAGGAGGCTGAGACAGGAGGATCGCGAGTTCAAAGCCAGCCTCAGACATGGCAAGGCATTAAGCAACTCAATGAGACCCTGTCTCTAAATAAAATACAAAATAGGGCTGGGGATGTGGCTCAGTAGTAGTAGAGTGCCCCTGGATTCACTCCCCAGTACAAAAAATAATTGGTGCGACTTGTGACATGCCACTTATGCTCTGTGGGCCCCAGTTCCACATGTGGAAAATGGAAGGATCCCTCCAAGTGGTTTCTAACTCACACATTTTTGGACTCTATACCTGTGTGGAGAGAGGAAAAGAGAGGACGAGAGAACTGAACCGAAAGGGAAGGAAAACAAGACAGAGAGAAAGGACACTGGGAAGCGCCCAAACCCTCGCTGCCCCAAGGGCCTGCTCCCGGGGGTCTCGCTGGTCAGTCCACTGCCACTTCTTCCCTCGGGCCATCCAGCCCGCTTACTGCTGCTGTCAGGACTTGCTCCAAGATGAAAACAGAAGATTCTACACATTCTTCTTCTCAGATTCTGTCCCACTTATTTTCAATAAAATGAAGGGTCATTTTCAAAGGGCTCAAAAGACATCCCAATTCAAACTACACTAACAGAGGAAAAGAAAGCACAGGACAACTGTCCACGTGCCACCCCTCCCCCAGAAGGCTGCCCACCCACGGGGTTGGCAGACCGCCTGTGTGAACATCAGGTCATGTTTTAGGTTTTGCAGGCCATAAAGTCTCTGTCACAACTACCACACGTCGACAGGAAGCCAGAGATGATACATAAGCAACTGAGAGTGGCTTCGTCCCAATAAAGCTTTATTTGTGAAAAAGGGCAGCGGTCAGGTCTGACCCCAAGGCCAGGTTGGCCACCCCCTGCTCTGTCAAGCAGACCCTCCCAGGGTCATTACCGCATATTGTTCCTGGGTTCCTGGGTATGACAGCGGCGACCTAAAAAGAAACAAATCAATTGTAATTATCAGGCTCCCATCGGAATTTGTTCAGACAGAAGTTATCTTAAAACTGCTTGCGCTGGTGCAAGACACATCTGAAGACACCTCTTCACCGCCAGGGCCCGCCAGCCTGCAGTCATGAAGCAAAAATCCCAACTATTCCTAGCGCTTCCTTAAGCACAGCACTTTTCTTTCAAATCTACTTCTATTAAAAGAAGGCCTGATTCTTCAAATGCCAAAAAGGCTAAAAATAGAACAGGCCACCAACACTCTCTGATCCAATTTAGTGCAGTACAGAGGACCATGTCTCCTTCCCAGGAGGGAACAAAGAGGCCCTTCTGCCTGGACAGTCCACCCAACCGAGGGCTGTCTGTCACGGAGGCACTGCCTCACAGGGACGTCTGGTGGTGAAAGCCCTCTGTGGTGACACATGTTTACTTCAGTCACTTTTCCATTCATCAGAACCGTTCTGAGGAGAACAAATTCAAGTTCTTCAGTTCTGGGGAGAGGAAGGACTTCAACCCCAAGACTCAGCAACAGTGAGATCCAAGAACTGCAAACAGGAAGGGAAGGGACACTGGCAGGTGTGGCACCTCTAGCCCAGGGCAACAGGACCTGTTCACGGAGGGAGCTGCTCTCAGCCCCGTAAGAAGGGCCGCAGCAGGTGACGCACACCCAGAGGGAACCTCGTGCTTACTGTATGAACTGCAGTCCTTCCTTAATGTTCTCCTGCCTCTTCCTCCTCTCCTCGGACACCCTGGACATGTTACCCCACACATCCACTTTCTAAATGAACAATCTGGAAAGAAACAAGGCACACAGTTACATCAGGTGCCAGAGCTCCTGGGTCCCCTTCAAACCCGACTGCAGGCCTGGCCGCAGGGTGAGCTGTAGACACGCCCACTCCCCTCCTAGGACTGGGGCCCCAGTGGTCTTGCCCGCCGCGAGCAGTTTCCATTCTCTTCCAGGCTGCCCAGCTGTGCAGAGCCTGTCTGTCCCTCCAACTGGTCTCCCTGGAAGGTCATTTTGCTCCCTCCCTCCCCCCAGCTGCAGGCGTGGTGTGTCTTCGTCTGTCCTCAGGTGTCCATGGCACTGGAACAGCCCGTCCCTTTGCCTCGCTTCTGGAAGCTCTATCGTCCGCGTGCCTCCCAGGGCGGTTGGCTTCCTCGCCAGCGGACTCTAAACCATCTACTTATTTTGCCACACAAACTCTGAAAGAGTCCCGCTGATCACCACTGATAGGACGGTGATCTAAAATGACTTCAGTTGAAACTTCTGGATAGTTAGTTTGCCTTCAACCCAATACTGACTAGCGACAACCTGTGTCCATGTTGCTGACACCCACCCCCAGTGACCAATGCTCACTGAGCAGAGCCCGAGTCAGGGAGAAGCACCCTGAAGAGATGTACATAAAGCACTCCTCCCGGCCTCCTGCACCAGGGCCTCCAACCTCAGCACCCTGGCCAGGTGACTGCTTATTTGTGGAGTGTCCTGCGCATTTCAGGATGCCAGCTGGCAGGATCTCCGGCCTCTACCCACATGGCTGTGGCACCTTGACCCACACCACAGCCACATGTCCCTGGGGGAAGCGGGAGAGATGCGCACAATCACCCCCAGCTGAGAACTACTACGACCTGACACTAAGACCTCTTCTCCCCACCTCAGCCTTCTGAGTCTCTGGGACTCACTAAATTGCCTGAGCTGGCCCGAATACTGCAATCCCCCTGCCTCTGGCTCCCTAGTCACTGGGATCACAGATGTGCACCACTGTGCCTGGCTAAGAAGACTCTTATCACATAAATCATGAATTTGGACCTGGTGACAGAAAGGGAAATTCCATCCATACTTTAAGTGCGTGGTTGAAATTTTCGAGTTTTGTTATCGCTTAGCACTTGTAGTTTTGTTTTAAATCTACCTTTTTTGAAGTGTGAGGATAGGATGGGGGTTGGAATGTCCAAAGGGTGACAACTGATGGCCGTCCCTACTATCTTTTAAAGACTGTCAGTTCTAAAAATCTGTATCTTATACTTTACTGAAATGTTTTCATGGAAAAAGACATGATGTTTGGAATTTGTTTTAAAATACTTCAGCAAAAAATAAAATACTCCAGCAATTTATGAAAGGGATGGGGGGGCAGGATGAAACAGCAGAATATTGGTAAGAATTCTTCACACTATTCTCTCTACTTTGCATATATTTGAAATGCTCCAAAATACAAAGTTCAAACAGTCCCCAACACAGAAGTAAAATGGCACTATTTCTGGAATAGTTTTTAAAGTAGTCTAGCCAAACCCAGGGCAGTGGTGCACACCTGTGATCCTAGTGACTCGGGAGGTGGAGGCAGGAGGATCACAAGTTCAAAGCCAGTCTCAACAACTAAGTGAGACCCTGTCTTACATAAAAAGTTTTAAAAGGACTGGTGATGTAGCTCAGTGGTAAAAGTGACCCTGGGCTCAATACCCAGTACCATAAAAAAAGAACAGAAGAATAGTTTAGCCAAAGGTGGAGGTGGGAGGGGAGGAAAGCAACAGCCAGAAAAAGGGATGAATGCTGCCCGAGGAGGGAGCATGTGGGGTCCATGCCACACTCTACCCACCTGCATGTCTGAGTATTTCCCTAGTTTGGGGGCGTGGGGGATCAGAATTGAACCCTGGGGCACTTTACCACTGAGCCACATCCCCAGCTCTTTTTATTATCATTTTTTTATTTTAATTTTTTGTAGTTGCCCTATTTTTTTTACTTTTATGTGGTGCTGAGGATGGAAACCAGTGCCCCACACATGCGAGACAAGGGCTCTGCCACTGAGCCACAGCCCCAGCCCCTTTATTTTTACTTTGAGACAGGGTTTTGCTAAGGTGTTTAGAGCCTTGCTAACTTGCTGAGGCTGCCTTGAACTTGCAATCCTCCTGCCTCAGCCTTCTGAGTCTCTGGGATTATAGGCGTGCACTTCATGCCAGCAAGATTTTTTTAACTTGTACTCCCATGTATGAAGTTACTTAAGGAGGCACTATGTATATATTCGTATTTCTTTGTATACACATGAAATAGCTCCAAATAGAAACTCGGGACATTACAGCAGTAACAGTCATTGCCTAGCCTGTGCAGGGCCCTGGGTTCAATCCCCAGCATCATGTGCATGTATAGACAAACAACGTAAGAGCATCCTGGACATACACCCACATGCTCCACCACTGTGCTACACCCCAAACCCTCTCAGGGTCAATTTCTTTAGAGACAGACTTAATAGAGCACAGGATTCCAGAGCACAGAAAGGATACCACAACTATCCCTCCCTCTTGGGCTACTGACGCACCCTGCTCCCAGCTCTGCCAGCTGAGGTGAGGAATTAGTTTGAAGTTCACTAATAAAGCAAATCTGTTGGCTAAGAAGAGACTCCTGGCTAGTGATAATCTGCCAGGTTAATAGCCTTAGAGTCATTTCCCCAGAAAGTGCTAGAAAACCTTGAACCTTGACCTCTTATGAAGTATATGGGGCAAAGAGCTGACAACTCAAGTGATTAGAGGAATTAAGATGCAGACGTTTTCAGTAGCAATAAACACATCCCTCCTGTACACATAAAAAGATTTAGGGACACATTATCAGGCAATATCATATATGACAGACCATTTCAAGTTCAATTTTAAAAATTTGCCCCAAATCTTAATGGAAATTTTCAAATACACAGTAAACTTTTTTTTTTTTTTCTTTTTGTATACAGGATTGAACTCAAGGGCATTTAACCACTGAGCCACATCCACACCCCTTTTTTAAACTTAAGAGACAGGGACTCACTAAATTGCTTAGGAAGAGGCTCACTAAGTTTTTGAGGCTGGCTTTGAACCTTCGATGCTCTGGTCTGAGCCTCCTAAGCCTCTGGGATTCCAGGCAGGCACCACCACGCCTGGCTCAGTAAACCCCGTTTTAAACAGTGAAGACTATGTACCCACATAGGGACCACATTCCTCAATCCACACCTTCTTATGTCTATCATCTTCCCATCTTTACCCATCAGCTCATCCTACTGACCTCCCATCGGTCCACTTCCTGATCCTGATCGATTTCAAAGTAAGTTGCAGACCTCAATTACAATTCATTCCTAAATGCCTCAGCAAACATACCTCCTCTACCCCCACCCCCACCCTTTTTTTTTTTTTTTTGCACTTCTGCAGGATGCTAGGATGGAAACCCAGGCCTCATGCCTGCCAGGCAAGCACTCTACTACCGAGCTCTAACCGCTCTAACCCCGGTGTTACAAAATTGTAAATGTGAGCTTTGACTGACTCCCTATCATCCCGGCTCCTACCAAGGTGCGGGCCAAACAGCTCAGCATGCCCCTCAGACCCCTCCCAGCCAAGCCCCCTTCCAAGTGGCCACTCTTCCAATTTTTTTTTTTTCCTACCACAGATTAGTTTTACTTGTGAAATAACTCCTCCTCCCATTTTTAAAAGCAGGAAAAAAGACAGTTTTCAATACACCACTTTATTTTTGCGCTTTTTATTTTGGCTTGGTGGTTTTGACACCACTGTCTGGTGCTGGGATTCTTGTTACTGTGTGCTTGCTTTTTGCAGTGCTGGAGATGGAACTCAAGGCCTCGTGCAGGCCACGCAGCACTCTACGACTGAGTTGCACCCCAGCGCACCATTCTGTACAATTTTTTTTTTGCATTCTGTACAAATCTTTTTTTTTTTTTTTGGTGGGGGGTGGGTTACCAGAGATTGACCACAGTGGGGCTTAACCACTGAGCCATATGCCCAGCCCTTTTATTTAATTTTTTTTTTTTAGTTGTTGATAGACCTTTATTTATTTATACATGATGCTGAGCATCGAACCCAGTGCCTCACACATGCCAGGCAAGTGCGCTACCGCTGAGCCACAGCCTCAGCCCACCCCCCTTTTTTAATATTTTTTAGTTGTAGTTGCACACAATACCTTTATTCCATTTATTTTTATGTGGTGCTGAGGATCAAACCCACGGCGCAACATGTGCTAGGTGAGTGCTCTACCACTGAGCCACAACCCCAGCCTTTTTCATATTTTATTTAGAGACAGGGTCTTGCTAAGTTGCTGAGGCTGGCTTTGAACTTGTGATTCTCCAGCCTCAGGTTCCCAAGCTGCTGGGATTACAGGCGTGCACCACAGTGTCTAGCTTGGCCTCAATTTTAAAGTGAGAAAAAATCGTATAAAGTAAGGCCAACAGACACTCTCTCACTCCAGCTTGGCGGCACCCTCCACCCTTCCCGTCCCCGCCCTGGCTAGGTCTGGCCCTACCTCAGAGGCCACCCTCTTCACAGCCTGTGGCTCCATCTCTACCTGGGGAAAGCCCTGAGGGTTTATCAAAAACCCCTTCAAGACTCCCCCACCCTCTACCCTAGAGTTCCCCGGCAATTCCCAGGTCAGTGGCCTCATCTAGAGCCCCTGGTGACCCCCCAAGTCCATCGCCATGCAGAACTCTGGAGGCAGAGCGGACGCGTCTTCTATTTGAGATGCCTGACAGTCAGGTGGAACTATGAAACTACTTAAAAAGTACTTTAACATGACAGTGAAAAGGAGCCCTGTCACATCCGGCCACCCCACTGCCCTCCCTGAGGGCAGCCCATCCTTGCTTCTAGTCTCTTCCTGCCGAAGGTAACCCTCACATTTCTGTGTCTGACTCTGGTATTGGTTACATAACCCTATGTGCAGAACCACAGCCCAGAACACAGGTGGGTGCTGGTGAAGAGCGCGTGTGTCTGCAGTCTGGTGGACAGTTGACCCTACTGGCGATTTCCTGGTTGCAAAGTGTGCTAGTTTTATGTCACCAATGGAGGAAACAGGGTGAAGGGTTCTTGGGCCTCTATGTACCACTTCTGCAATTTCCTGAGGCTATAATTATCTTAAATAAAAGTTAGAAGTATTCTGTGCTTCTGTTCTCTTTTTGTAGAAACCAGGGCCTTTAAGATTGTTCTGGATTTTGCGTTTTGCACCCAATCTTAGAGGTCACTCCAGTCAGTACATCCATACATATTCCATGTCACCGCCTGGCCACGATTTCACCAGGCCCAGGGTGAGGGACACTCTTCTGCTGTAGCCTTCATTCCCGCCACCGCTCACACAGGGCATCCTGGATGGGTGTAGCTCTCCAGAGATTTCCACAGAATAAAGGGCATACGGCTGTTTGCCACCTACTGCCAAGGCATACCAAACGACTCACTGCACGCCAACCCTGTGCTGGGGCTCCTGTCTCGCCACTTCACCAAAGAGCTATCAGAAGTGCACATCTGTCGGCAGGGAGGTGGGCGGCAGTCTGAGCGCACTCAGGTCTGGTTGCTCCATCTCGCCTGGGTACATGAGCATCTTTCCAGACCTGAGTCATTGGTACCTCCCTCTCCACTGACTCTCATGGCCTCAGTCCACGTTCCAACCACAATGAGCATATTAAGATACGTCCTGAGTTGCTATGAGATGTTATTCTGTACTTTTTCCAACACAATTATCTTTTGGCTTTGGTTGTAGGACTCTCTGTGTGTGGGCGGGGGGTGCTGGGGATTGAACCTCGGGCCTTGTGCATGTGAGACAGGCCCTCTACCAACTGAGCTATATCCCCAGCCTTGGTTACAGGACTTTTTACTATTTATTTATTTAGGTGGTGAACCTAGGGGCACTCGACCATTGAGCCACACCCCTAGCCCTTTTTATATTTTATTTAGAGACAGGATCTTGCTGAGTTGCTTAGGGACTCCCTAAGTTGCTGAGGCTGGATCCCTAAGTTGATCCTCCTTACTTACTCATTTTATATATATATAATTTTTTTTTTAACTATAGATGGACACAATATCTTTACTTTTTTATGTGGTGCTGAGGATGAAACCCAGTGCTTCACACATGCTAGGCAAACACTCTATTGAGCAACTCCTTTTTTTTATTTTTTAGTTGTAGTTGGACACAATACCTTTGCTTTATTTCTATGTGGTGCTGAGGATCAAAGCCAGGGCCTGCACACACTAGGGAAGTGCTCTACCGCTGAGCCACAATCCCAGCCCTGAGCAACTCTTTATAAACTACTTCTCCCAAGTTTTCTTCTAGTATTTGTTGTTTCATGGTTTAAAACTGTTAAAATCAGGTCTACTGCTTATTGCAAGATGTGATACAGGAGAATTCCGTGTATTTTAAATCTCCCTCCCAAACAGCCACCCAGTTGCCCAAACATCAGTTACTAAAAATCCCACCTACTTCACACTGACACGGACAAGGCCACCTCTAGCCCACACAAAACGCCACACCTGCCGGCGACTTGTATTCAGCACCTCAAGCCCGACGTGGGCCTCTTCCTAAACACCCCTCAAACCTCACCCTCCCTCCCCTTTTCAGCAAGGAAGCCCACTTGCAGCTGCTTCAGCTAGAGGCCCGGCGGCTGCGCTGGGTCCCTCACACCCCACATCACAAAGCCCACTGAAGACGCCATCAAGACACACAGATGCCTCATGAAGCATGTGAAATTCATTAATATTAACTAACTAGACAACACATTGCTAAACTCATAAGATTAAAAAGCAAATTTGGGGGGCTGGGGCTGGGGCCCAGCGGTAGCACACTTGCCTGGCATGTGTGAGGCACTGGGTTCGATGCTCACCACTACATAAAAAACAAAGTTATTGTGTCCATCTATAACTGAAAAAAAAAAATTAAAAAAAAAAAAAAGCAAATGTCTTGGGATAAAACCTGGCAAAGATAGCTAATGTCATCTCCTCACATCCATGAAAATCACCTCACATGAGCTGTATGAGAGAGAATTAAAACGGACATGCTATCACTAGCATTCATTTTTGAACTTCTGGATTAATATTTTAATATTTCTTCCCCCACCCCGCCCTTAAAAGTAATATCTAAAGCTTTTTCTCAATTTGTAAACACCTCGCACTTTAAAAGGAAAAAAATTCACTTGTAAGATTCTGGAGAAAAAGTATTTCCACCCAAGCAAAACACTTCTAGAGATGACCTAGAAGACAAACGTTTCCTCCCACCCGGCTGCAAGCCTTGTTTGTGCAACTGGGTCCACACAACCTCCTGTTTCTTTTTCTTCATTTATTGGAATGTCCAAACCCTGCCTAGAGTTGTGAGATTCTATCATAATTGATTCCTTCCACTTACAACAGATTTAACCCACCCAGATTGGCAGAATTAGAAATCTTAACACTGTGGGCCTTATGTTGGAGGAAGCACCCTTACTAGGAAACACAGGCAGTACCTGGGGAACCGGAAGGAGGGTGGAGGCAGGGTGCAACCCCAACAAGCAAAAGTCACAGTAAGGCAGAGCAGGGCTGGAGCTCTCTAGCACGTGTGGACCAAAGAAAGCCCACAGGCTCTTTGCAGAACACACAGACACTGATAACATTCAACTTCAGTATGCACGGTCTTATGTGGAGCTCAACCTCTCTGCACAGCTTAGTCCCTGACTCCAGCACACAGCTGGTAGGGGGCATTTTTTCAAGGGGAAAATTCTGTCCATTAATTTGAATTATTGTGCAAATTAGGACAAGACCCCACTGAGCAATTCGGCTCATTAGTTCAACAGAGGGTGAGGGGGAAGAGGCAGCAGATTCCTTGAGAGCCTCCAGGGAAGGAGGCCCCAGGCCGAGAAGCAGGCAGACCAGCAGCTGGCCGAGGCTCCCAGCCCCTCCCGCACTCGGATGCTGCAGTTGAGTGCCGTCCCAGAGAAACACAAGGCCAGCGCTACGTGCCATTCTAAACCGTCCAGCAGCCGCACCAGAAAAGAGAAAGGAAACCGGGGACTGACTTCGGACCTCACGCTCCCCTCCCAGGTGCGCGCCGCATCGCCTGCACGTGCACTCGGGAATGAAAGATCACCCAGGAGAGCTTTTCTGTTCTCTTCTGCCCCAACCCAGGTCTCCGTAAAACCAGACTTTAAGAATCAAGCCGGAATCACATCGCGACTCAGTCTGGCCACGCTGGAGCGTCCCACAGTCCCACGTGGCCAGTGGTCACTTGGTGGGCACCCCGAGTCCAGTCTGCGCAGACCCTGGCTCTTCCAACACCTGACTCGGCTCCCTGCCGCGTCCCTCCAGGTCGGGGCACCGCGAAAGGCCCAAGTCCTCATAAAGGCGCCCAATCAGGAGGCAGGCGCCGCCCCTCGGGCCCGCCGGGCCTTCCAGCCTGACCACACCCCGGCGATGACCACCCCGAACCGGAAATTCCCGCTAATGGGAACTGACAGGTCTTCACTCTTCCAGGGTGGGAGGAAGAAACCCAAAGCCGCGCAGTCCCCGCACCCCCCGAAATGCCGGCAGCCAGTCACCGCCCCGCCCGGAGGCGCGCCCCGCGCACCCCCGAGGCTCAGCCCGCCGCCGCCCCTCCTGCCGCCCCCACCGGGAGCCGCCCGGGCCCGCGACCCCCGGCGCCCGCAGCCAGGACGGGGAGGCTGCGCTCGAGGCGCGGTGACCGGAAAGGCGCCGTTCCGCCCACAGCCCGGCGCGCGGGGGAGCGCGGCGCCGTCCGGACCCGGGGCGCGCGCTCCGCCGGCCCCGCCGCGCCCCCCGCCCCCGCGCCGCTCCCGGCCGCTCCCGCCCGCCGCCCCTCCCCCGCCCGCCGCGCCCGTTACCCGCGCGCGCCCCTCCCCGGGCGCCCGGCCTCCTACCTGCGGGACGCGCGCCGGCCGGGCGGACGCGGGCGGCGGGGCGCGGAGGCGGCGGCGAGGCCTGGCGCTCGCTCGCAGCTTCCCTCGGCGACCGGCGACGGTGGCGGCGGGGCTGAGCCCGCCGCGGCGCCCCCTGGCGGCGGGAGGCCGCGCCCCGCGCCCGGGAGACGACGCCATTGGCTGCGCCGCGAGCGTCGGGCCCGGGCGGCGGCGCCACGTCGGGCCGGGGGCGGCGGCGGAAGCGGCGGCGGCGGCGACCTGGCCACCCGGTGCGCGGGCCGCGGGAGCCGGGCGGCCGCGAGGCCACGTGGGGCCCGGCGCGCTGGCACCGAGCGTCCTGGCCCGCGGCTGCGTGTCCCCGGCCGGCCCTGGGCGCAGGCGCTGCAGCTGGAACCGCCGCTAACAGGGAGGTGACCGAGAGTCGGCGTCAGGGTGTCACTCCCTAGCGGCCCGTCAGCCCAGCGGTTCCTTCTCCGCCGCGTAGTCAGGCTGCGTCCTCGAAAACGCCGGGACGCGCCCCGTTCTGCGCAGGAGGAATCCCGCGCGGCGGCAGCGGGGGACTCGAGCCAGCGGTCCCCGTCCCTTTGACCGGCCTGGCCTGCGGGTCCCAGCGCGGCGCGTCTCTTCCACCCGCACTTCAGGGGCCCGGGGGCCTAGAGCGCCGCGCGGTGCCAGGGCTCACCCGGGCGCCGAGGGATGGCGAGTGGGAACGTGCGCCAGCGAGCGCCCGAGGACCCGGCAACCAGAGCAGCGGAGTGTGGCCGTGGTGTGGGGGCACATCCAGGGGCACGCAGGGAAGGCCTCTGAGAAGTGCAGCTGCTGGAGAGGAGGGAGCAGCGCCCCGTCCCCGAGGTGGAGCGCGGTGTCTGGGGAACCAGGAAGGGCTGCCACCGCGGAATCTGGAACTCCCTCTGTAGGGACGGCCTCACTGAGGAGTCTGAACCGGGGTTCCGAGGTCTGACTGCCATTCCAGAACCTTCTCTCCGCTCCTGCAGAGTGGGCTGCAGAAAAGAGGAGCAAGGGGCCCCGCAAGTGGTTCTTCCAGGGCCCAGGGATGAGGATTTACAAACCAGGTGCAGCAGGCTGTTCTGCCTTGAGAAACGCCACAGAGGAGGCCGCGTAAACGACAGCACTCCTTCCTCGCAGTTCTAGAGGCTGAAAGCCAAGACCAAGGTGCTGGAAGAGCGGTTTTCTGGTGGGGTCTCCTCCTTGGCTTGCAGACAGCTGCCTTCTGGCCTTGTCCTCATGTGCCCTTTTCTCTGAGTGCATGAATTCCTGGTCTCTTCCTCTTTTGGGGACACCAGTCCCGTTAGCCTGTGAGTTTAGGGCCCCACCCCAGATGACTTCAGATTGCCTTAAGTACCACCTTGTAAAAGGCCTTCACTACTAATACAGACACGATGGAGTTTAGGGCTTCGACCAGTGGGTTTGGAGGAGACACAGCTTAGCCTCTAACACCAGTAAAGGCAGCCACAAAAGTTGAAGGAGAGCTGATGGGCAGGGCCGTGCCTTCAGAGAGGCTTCTCCGAGGAGGAGCGTGGTGCTGCCTGAGGCTGCTTATCATTTGGTCCCAGCTCCAACGGTTTTTCTTGGCAAGGCTGTCTCTGACAGCCCATCTAAACTTGCTCACCAGCCCAGCGCCCTACGTGTTCTATACGGTGTGGTACTACCCAGTGCCACCAAGATCCCAGGATGCAAATGATGTGCACCCACTGATGCAATCACCTCGTTACCTCGTCAATCATGAGTACCTGTTTGTGGTCTGCCTCCTCCCAGACAGGACAGCAGAGGCCCTGCTCATTTCATTTTATATTCTCAGCCCCAGAAGAGTGCCCCAAAGTCCTAAAGTCCTAAATGCTTCTTTTTTTTTTTTTTTTTTAAAGACAGAGAGTATTTTTTTTAATGTTTATTTTATTTGTTTTTTTTTTTTTTTTCAGTGGACACAACATCTTTGTATGTGGTGCTGAGGATCGAGCCCGGGCCGCACGCATGCCAGGCGAGCACGCTACCGCTTGAGCCACATCCTCAGCCCTAACTAAATGCTTCTTGAATGGGTGTCTCCTGCAACCTTGGGGTAGGACTTGAAGGATGAGCAGCAGATTTGCAGATGCAGGGGTGTGTGGAAAGAGAGGAAAGAACTCCAGTCAGACTGAAAGTCAAGCTGGTTGGCAAGATGTCAGGGAGGTGAGATCAGAGATGCAGGCCAGTCCCTTAAGCAACAGGAAGCTGGAGATGATTCTGCACATACAAGGAAAAAGTAGCTTGGATTGTACATTTTTCACCTTGACCAAAGCAGATTAAGTGGCTTAAAACAGCACAGCTTATCTTACCACTCTAGAGGTAGGTCCCAGGTCTGAGATGGGTTAGCCGAGCTGAAAAGGTACTAGCCAGGCTGGCTCCTCCCGGCGGCCTTGGGGCAGAGCCTGTTCCCTTGTCTTTTGTGGCTTCTAAGGGCCACCTGCATTCCTGGCATCCTGGCCCCTTCCTCCGTCTTCAGAGCCGTGGCCTGTGGGGCCTGGCTCTGGGCTTCCAACATCATTTCCTCTTCTCTCACTCTTTGCCTCCCTCCTTCCCCTTTAGAGCCCTTGTAATTGTTTGGGGCTCACCTGGATGATCCAGGTTGGCCTCCCCTCCTCAGGAGCCTTCACTTCATCACAGCTGCAAATTCCCTTTTGCCAGGTAAGATTCACAAGTTCCTGGGGTTAGGAGATGAACATCCCTGGGGACCCATTGTCCTGCCTGCCACGGGGAGCAAAGCCAAGCAGGCAGGACTGAGTGTGCCTGGACCAGCTGTCTGGGTTCTGCCTCTCGCCCCCTGGCAAGGCGATGACCCCTGCCTCTGATACACCATTGGACTGTCAGATGCTAAGTAAAACAGATGGAGTTGCTGCCTCCTCAGCTTCTACCCTGGTGGAGAGAATTTTTCAGATTCTTTGCTGTTATTACACTGGACATGGATGTTCTCTGAAGACCCAAAGTTGAATAAAGATACCTGCTCTGTACAAGCTCTGTGCATCAGTAAGCCGAGGCACCACAGGATAGGCAGGGCACGTGTGGGGCACCTAAGAGTGACTATCCTGTCCACAGGCATTTACTGAGTACTTAAATCTGTGCCAAAACTTTTAGATGTGTGGGTATTCAAAACATAGATCACTGTTTTCATGTAGCCTACATTCCAGGAGGCTAAGACAGACAGCATTTATAAGTAGATTATAGAGTCTGTTAGGATGCTGCGTGTTTTAGGCAGCTTTTGTGTCACTGTGACCAAAATACTCAAGAATCACTTAGAAAAGAAAAGTTTATTTGGGGCTCACAGTCTCAGAGGTCTCAGTCCATAGATAACTCACCGTATTTCTCTATTTCTCTGGGCCCAAGGTGAGACAGCATGTCATGGTAGGGACCCCTGAGGAGAGCCGCTGTGGGTGGGGCCCAGGGAAGATACACCTCTGCAAGGCACTCCCCAAGGACCCACAGCCTGCAGCCACACCCTTCCAGCCCACGGTCACCACCCACCGAGTCCACTGAAACTTGGGTGGACAGATAGGTCACAGCTCTCAAATCCAATCATTGCACCCCTGAATAGTCCTGCATTAAGGAGCTTTTGGATGACACCTCATATCTAAATCATAACACGGAGTGTTTTGTTAAAAAAAAAAAAAAGAAAAGGCTGGGGATGTGGCTCAAGTGGTAGCGCGCTCGCCTGGCATGCATGCGGCCCGTGGACCCTCAGCACCACATACAAACAAAGATGTTGTGTCCGCCGAAAACTAAAAAAAAATATATATATTAAAAAAAATTCTCTGTCTCTCTCTCTCTCTCTCTCTAAAAAAAAAAGAAGAAGAAAGAAAAAGGCAGGTGAAAGGAGATCAAGAGTGAAGAGGGAAGGGGCTGGGGCTGGGGTTCATGGTAGAGCCTTGTCTACATGTGTGAGGCACTGGGTTCCATCCTCAGCGCCACATGTAAGTAAATTAGTAAAATGAAAGGTCCATCAAAATCTAAAAAAAGTATTAAAAAAAAAAAAAAAAAGGCGGGCACAGTGGCACACGCCTGTAATCCCAGCTGCTTGGGAGGCTGAGGCAGGAGAACTGCAAGTTCAAAGCCAGCCTCAGCAACTTAATAAAATGCAAAAGAGGATTGAGGATGTGGCTCAGTGGTAAGTGCCCCTCAGTTCAATCACTGGTACCAAAAAAAAAAAGAATAAGAAGGAGCCAGGAATGGTGGTGCACGCCTGTAATCCCAGCAACTTGGGAGACTGAGGCAGGAGAATCACAAGTTCAAGGCCAGCCTTCAGCAACTGTGGAGTCCCTAAGTAACTTAGTAACTTAGCAAGACCCCATCTTAAAATTAGATTTTAATAAGGGCTAAGGATATAGGTATAGTTCAGTGGTAAAGTGCCCCTCAGTTAAACCTCTATACCAAAAAAAAAAAAAAAAATTAAAAAGGATTTGTAGGGGCTGGAGATGTGGCTCAAGCGGTAGCGCGCTCGCCTGGCATACGTGCGGCCCAGGTTCGATCCTCAGCACCACATACAAAGATGTTGTGTCCGCCGAAAACTAAAAAATAAATATTAAAAAAATTCTCTCTCCTCTCTCTTTCTCCTCTCTCTCTTAAAAAAAAAATAAAAAGGATTTGTAAGGGTCTTAAGACAGACCTTTCAGATTCATGGAAAAAAAATAATATATATATGTATGTATATACACACACACAAAGCACACAAGGAGAGTCCCCATGGGTAAGACACTTGTATTCTAAACAAAAGAAATTGAACAAGGGCTGTTTTTGTTTTTTCCTAAGGAGTGTCACATCTCTGTGTGATTTCAGTCTTCATTTTCTCCTTGAATACCTCTGCCGATACAGGTCGCCCCTGTAACTATATTAGGAATCAGGATATAGGACTATCTCAGGCTGTCTCGGTTTTCCTTTGAGCTGAGCACCAACCAAAGACCCCAGGTGTCTTTGCAAAGAACTCTCATCCCTAGAGCCTGTCTGGAAATGTGGGGTGATTTCTCCTTAGTCCATGGGGTCTCTGGGTGGCGGCTCCTGGCCCTGGCAATACTAGCTGTCACAGGTGAAGTTAGCACACACTGTAGTAAAAGTGTTTGGTTTTTAAAGTTTAGTTATACCCTCAGTTCCCCCCAGCAGGGAAAAGTGCATTGTATTGTCACAAATACCATTCTCTCTCATTCCAGCCCCTCCAAAGAAATACAAAATGAACGTTTAAGCTGTGAGCAGGACCACCGTGGTGGAGGGAGAGGGGCTTTGGAGTGGGGAAGCATCCTGGCTCCCTCCTTACCCCTCTGGTGGTCCTGGGCCGAGGCTTTCAAGTCTGGAACACGTCTTTAAACGTGGATAATGGGGCTCCCGGCATGGCTCCCGGCATGGCGAGGACTGGACAGCTTGAAGCCAGCACAGAGGGTGCCCTCAATAGATAGACAGCAGTTACCGTCCCTCATGGGTGGAGCAGGCTTCCCAGCGGTGGTCTTGGGGTGGGAAGAGTCCCTCACACACACCCCATATAATATATAGACTGTGAGATGGTGAGGCCTGATCCCTGGTCCCCCAGGGTAGCTGCCTTCAGATAGACTTCCTGAGGGACAGGAGAGGAGGGCAGTAGATACTTCAGGTGCACTGAGGTGACTGAGAGCCACTGGCTTGAGCATGGACTGGAGGGGTTGGGACATGGCTAGGTTGGGAGTGCTGCCTCACAGGCACAAGGCCCGGGGTTGGATCTCTAGCACCTCAAAAAAAAATGGAGTCTAGGAGATAACCCCACCATCTGAGGGCCATCAGCACCATCGTATCCACTGGGATGTATTGCCACAGACCCAGCCTCAAGTAAGAATGATAAAATGACCTGTTTGCAAATATTACATACCTGGACCAGAAAAGGAAAACCTTCAATTTTATAGCACTCAAAATACAAAAGGCAAAAGAATAAAACAAACAAACAAACAAAAAAATACAAAAGGCACATATATGTGTTTGCATATATGTGTTTGCCAAGTGACCACCTGATACTTTGACAGGCCACATGCAGTAAAATCTGCCATTATGCCTCTGGAAATCTTCTGGAACCTAAGTGCACAGCATGAAAAGTTTTAAAATTATGACATTCCTTCTGATTTGAATAATCCCTGGGAATCACCTGGACTATATTTCTTGCAAGTTGTACTTTGAGGAAATGCATAAAGTATGTGGCTTTTCAGTCATTGTGTGGCTCATGCATCTTTCTTTCTCTTGATGTTTATTGAGAGCTCTTCAGCTCTGAAAAAAAAAATGACTTTTTTTTTTTAATATTTATTTTTTAGTTTTCAGCGGACACAACATCTTTGTTTGTATGTGGTGCTGAGGATCGAACCTGGGACGCACGCATGCCAGGCGAGCGCGCTACCGCTTGAGCCACATCCCCAGCCCCAAAAATGACTTGTTAAAAACTTTATGCAGGTCCTGATTGCCTGAGCACGGGTATAAATGTATAACAAGAGCCCTAGGGAAAGAAGCCTATGGTAGGATGTTTTACTTGCCATTTTTTTTTGTTTTGTTTTTTCCCCCATATTCTGCATTCTCATTAGGAAGGCAGATCTTTGCTTCAGGAACGAGTATCTTAGGTTTTCAGCCTACGTTCGATACTAAGTTTAATGTCACAGTTTATCAGTTCGCTGCTTAATTTGGGGAGAGGACACATTCAATATGCAGAGGAGGAATCTGACTCTCAGAAGCCGCTGGGAGTGGAGGAGCATGGGGGATCATCAGTGCCCCTTCGCAGATGGGAGTCCAGTTCTCTCCCAGACGGCTGTGGCCCAGGTTGGCATACAGGCTCCAGCTCCCTGGTGTCCTGCCTTTCACTCAGAACCTATTCCCAGCTGGCTTTTCCTCCCTCCACTCTCTGACTCATGGATTGAATCCTACCCATCATCTCTGCCACCTCAAGCCACCTGGAACAAGTCTTCCTGGAATTATAGATGGAAACCAAGGAGTGCCCATCCATCTGTCAGTCGGCCAAGTGCCAACCGAGTCCACAGCAGTGTGCTGGACCCCACAGTCTACCAGCTACGGTTTCTACTCTCAAGATACTAGAAAAACATGCACTTTGAGGTCCCTCAAGGTGTAAAGTTTGGAAATGGACTGCAACACAGGAAGAATCAAAAAAAGTACAGATTAAGGGTACCTGATCGGTTGGGATACAGGATTTAAGATCTTTGTCTTTCTTTTATTTATTTATTTATTTTTGTAGTTTCAGATGGACAGAATGTCTTTATTTTATTTGTTTATTTTTATGTGGTGCTGATCGAACCCAGGGCCTCACACACGCTAGGCAAGCGCTCTACCACTAAGCTACAGCCCCAGCCCAAGATTTTTATCTTTTGGATACACAAAAAAATGTCAGAATGTGGGGGCTGGGTTGTAGCTTAGTGGTAGTGTGCTTGCCTAGCACATCTGAGGCACTGGGTTCGATCCTCAGCACCACATAAATAAATAAATAAATAGATAGATAGATAGATAAATAAATAAAAGGTATTGTGTCCATTTACAAATAAAAAAATTTTTTTTTAAATGTTAGGGGTTGGGGCAGGTGCAAGACCCTGGGTTCGATCCTCCGCACCACATAAAAAAATAAACAAGTGAAATAAAGGTGTTGTGTCCAAAAACTAAAGAATAAATACTAAAAAAAAAAAAAAAAAAATGTCGGGCTGGGGATGTGGTTCAAGCGGTAGTGCGCTCGCCTGGCATGTGTGCGGCCCGGGGTTCGATCCTCAGCACCACATACCAACAAAGATGTTGTGTCCGCCAAAAACTAAAAAATAAATATTAAAATTCTCTCTCTCTTTAAAAAAATAAAAAATGTCAGGACGTGTAAGTGATGGCTTAGAATCAGGAGACAGTTCCACCAACTTCAGATTAAAACACTTATTGTTTCAATTAAAGGAAACTACCGTCAAGCCCCTTTAATGCAACTAAACATCAATATTATGTTAGACTTGTTTTAATGCACGAACAGGATCATAAATTTTACTCAGTCTTTTACATCATTTGGCAGGGAGCCACACCTTATGAGGAAATTCACAGAAGCCATAAATATGAAAAATGTTCAAGTCCTCCCTTGAGTAATCACACAAATGCTTCCAATAACACATCCAAAGCTACTTTTTCTTCTAGGAAGTTGTTAGAAAATATACTTTGAACGAATAAACCTCTGCTACTCTAGCTTGATTTATAGCAAAAATTTATATCAACAGATTTTTAAAAAATATTTTGTTTTAGTTGTAGTTGGACACAATACCTTTATTTTTATTTTTATGTGGTGCTGAGGATCAAACCCAGCGCCCTGCACGTGCTAGAGCTGAGCCACAACCCTAGCCCCTATGTCAACAGATTTTAAAGAAAGACATTTGCAAAAAGGAATGTCCATTATAAGAAAACAAAACAAAACCATGTAGGTCCTGTCTCTTCCACTGAGCTGCCTTCCCCAGCAGTCTCATTTCTGTTCTTGGTTTCAGCTGTCACCCATGTGCTGCTAACTTTTTTTTCCATATACTAGGGATTAATCTATGGATGCTCTGTCACTGAGCTACCTGCCCATCCTGTTTTTCTTTCTTTAATTCTTGTTGTTGTTGTTGTCAGTGGACCTTTATTTTATTTGTTTATATGCAGTGCTGAGAATTGAACCTAGTTCTCACTCATGCTAGGCAAGTGCTCTACCTCTGAGATACATCCCCAGCCCTAGTTTTTATTGATGTATCTCCATTTACTGAGAAATGTCTTTCATAACTACACAGATATAATCTAAAAGTCAGAGTTAACTACTGAGAAATAATCCATCAGGTCAGATGCAAAGGAACTGATTATGGATATGTGCCCCTGATGACCACTGGTCAGCAGCCCAAGAATTCTTTTTTTTTTTTTTTTTTAATTGGTACCTGGGGTTGAACCCAGGTCATCTGAGTCACTGAGCAACATTTCCAGCCTATTTTATTTTTTATTTTGAGGCAGGGTCTTGCTAAATTGTTTAGGGCCTCACTAAATTGCTGAGGCTGGGCTGGGGATGTGGCTCAAGCGGTAGCGCGCTCGCCTGGCATGCAAGCGGCCCGGGTTAGATCCTCAGCACCACATACAAACAAAGATGTTGTGTCCGCCGAAAACTAAAAAATAAATATTAAAAAATTCTCTCTCTCTCTCTCTCTCTCTCTCTCTCTCTCTCTCTCTCCTCTCTGTCTCTCTCTCTCTCCTCTCTTTCTCTCCCCTCTGTAAAAATAAATAAATAAATAAATAATAAATTGCTGAGGCTGCCCTCAACCTCACTATCCTCCTGCCTCACCCTCCAAAGTCTCTGGGATTATAGATGCGCACTACCATGCCTGCCTGCAGCACAGAGCTTCTAAGGTAGAATTTAAAAGATGATCCCAGAAGGTCTCCACGTGGCATGAAGGCTCTTGGAAGACATGTATGTCAAAAAGAATGCATGTGACATTTTACATTTAGTTATGCCAGTCAAGCATAACTCTTTATGTCTGTCATGATTAAGACATCAGTGTAAGAAGTGATCAGCACAGGAGGAAACCCGAGACTGATAGGATCAGAGAAGAGGCCAGAAAATGACGGGCAAAGACAAGGAAGGGAAAATACACAATGAGAGGGACTCTGCCAGGGAGCCGACCGTCCTTCAAGGAAGCCAATGCCCAACAAAGGTCAATATGTCTATGAGCAAGCAGCAGTAGTGGTGGTAAACTTCTTGTTGGTGGGCTTTTTCTGTTCCCCAGCTACAGTTAAAGGAAAAAGCAGCAACTCTGGAAATTTGCCTCACGAAGGCAATTAAGTGATTTTTTATTTGTAGATGGACCCAGTACCTTTATTTTTATTTATTTATTTTTATGTGACGATGAGGCTGAGGATTGAACCCAGTGCCAAAGTGAACTCATGTCCTCTTGCCCCCTCACATCGCCCCCTCTCAGCTCTGAAGCATCCAGAATGAGCCGTCGCCCCTTCTCCTTACAGCAGTTAAGGAGTTCCTAAAATTAGAGGGGGGAATGAAGCCAGGAATAGACAGTCAGTGTAGATAGGTAAATCGAGTCAGGTCAGATCCAGGAGGCCAATTTTGAGTGAGTCTGGGAAGCTGAAGACTGTCCCCTGAGGGTTACTGTTTACTGTACCAAGATGTAGGGCCTCTCCAAATAGACCCCCAACTGAGAGAACCATGATTGGTCCCCAAGTTTCCAGACAAAGGGGGGAATGAGAAATGGGACTCCATTTTTGAGCAACCAGCTTCTACCTCAAGGCCTATCCAAAGGGAGGGGGCATGGCCCTTGTCCTTGGAAAATCCACAGAGCCTCCTAGGCACATAGCCACCCTGCTGAGTTGTTTTTCTGTAAATAAAGGGAGAGATCTGTGGCACCAGGTGTCCCTGACTCGGTTGCCCTAGGTGAGGACCCATAGCAACCCCCTAGCAACCACCAATCAGCATGAGACAGAGAAAATATCTGAAATGCCAGGGGACCCTCCCAGTAGTTTCCATGATTGATAACATGATTAGGCCACCCTGCAGTTCAGCGTATACACTCTTGCAACCCCTCTTGGCCTAAACTAATCAGTTCAAATGTATCCACCACTTTAACCAATCACCCTTACCCAGCTTGTTCCCGCCAGTGAATGTGCTAATCAATGTTAAGAGTTGTTGTTTGACTTTCCCACGGTATGAAATGATTTGCTGTGTGATGTTGTGAGGCATAGAATATCCCCCCAAAACCTAAAAATCCTCACTGAACTAAGGGTCAGGACTCACTCCTTGGGACCACTGCATCGGAAATGGTTGTGAGACTCATGTGATTGCATCAGATTCGGCTCCTGGAGGCCTATTGGGGTCCCACGAATCTGGCATTACACTAGGTAAGTGTTCTACCACTGGGCCACAACCCCTGCCTCTCCCAGCCCTTTTATATATTTTATTTACAGTCAGAGTCTCTCTGAATTACTTAGGGCCTTGCTAAATTGCTGAGGCTGGCTTTGAACTCATGATCCTCCTGCCTCAGCCTCCCAAGACACTGGGATCATAGGCCTGTGCCACCACGCCCAGCTGCCTTAAGTAAATTCTTAAAAGCCAATAACGGAGTAAACGGATAAAACAACTTTAAACCATTGAGGTCCATTTTGTGGACAGAAAACCATTCTTTAAGGCAGAAGACCCAAGAAGAATAGCAGAATATTATGGATCAAATACAAATTAGGAAGAAGGATGTGAGGAATAGTGAACTACACTCATGAACTTCAAGAGAATTAAGTGATCTAAACAACCCAATATCAAAAAATTAAAAAGTGCCAGGGAAAATAATGTTTCCTGTTAAACCCTGAAAGCTTTGTTCAGAATATTCTGAGAGCAACCTTGTGACTTTTGGAACTGTTATTAAGCATATTAACAATGCCAGTCTAAAGACAGGCAATGACATCTGACATTTTCTTTGAATTCAGTAATGATAATTAAATATATTATTTAATTTTAAAAATTAACAGGTCAGCATCAATCATTATTGATATTTTTTGTTTTATTGCCTGGGGTGGGGGATACTGGGGATTGAATCCAGAGACACTTCACCACTGAGCTACATTTCAGTCCTTTTTACTTATTTATTTATTTGTTTATTTTTATTTTGAAACAGGGTCTCACTAAGTTGCTGAAACTGACCCGAAACTTGTGATCCTCCTGCCTCAGCCTCCCAAGTCCCTGGGATTACAGATATGTGCCACCACACCCGGTTGCCATTACTGATGTTTTCATGTAAATTTCTAAAAAAACTTTTTGCAAGATCAGAAACAAAGCTGAGCTTGGTGGTGCACACCTGTAATCCCAGCAGTTCAGGAGGCTGAGGCAGGAGGATCATAAGTCAGAAGTCAGCCTCAGCAATTTAGCCAGGCCCTAAGCAACTCTGTGAGACCCTCTCTCTAAATAAAATATAAAGAAGGGATGGGGATGTGGCTTCTCGTATTGGCAACAGCTGATATTTTCCTTGCCTTCATCCATTCTCTTTGGTCTCTTTGAGATTGTTACTGAAAGTGTGGTCTGTGGATCAGTGGCACTGGCACCCTGAGTTTGATAGGAATCTAATTCAGTAGTTGAGGCCCGAGGTCTGTACTTCTTACACATCCTTAGACCATACAGGTGCTGGTGGTCCAAGGACCACACTTTGAAAAGCCAGGTTCCTCTAGGAAATGTCCTATGTACCACCTTTAAACTCTATTCTCAAGGTTTTTCTGTTTTCATCTAAAAAAAAAAAAAAAAAAAAAAGAGTGGGATATTGACATTTCACAATGCTCCAAATCAGAAAAAAAAAGCTACATTTAAATATGGCAGTTTTATATCCTTTAATCTTTAAGACAGCCAATACCTTTCTTTATGAATAATAGCTTTTTTTTGGGGGGGGGGGGAGTAAAATGTTTTCAGAGGGCTATGACAGACCCCTAGTGACACCATGTGGCTACATCTTATAATTACAATAGCATTTGGGGGTTCCTTTTGAATGTAAAATTAGAAAAACTGACTTCTTTTGTTTTCATTTAAATATTCTGTATTTTGATGCTATTTAAATTTCTAGCTTTTATTTTGAAATAATTAGAGATTCAAAGGAGGTTGCCAAGAAATATATAGAGAAGTTCTTTTTCCTGGCATCCCCTAACGTTAACATGTTAAGTATCAAAACCAAGGAAGTAATATGTGAACAACCCACAGAGCGTGTGCAGATTTCACACTGTTATATGCACTCATCTGTGATCCTTTGACCTGTCAAGGGAGCTCTGAGGCCAGGCACAGAGGTGCACGCCTGTGATCCCAGCTACTCAGATGCTGAGGCAGCAGAATCACAAGTTCAAGGCCAGCCTCAGCCACTTAGCAAGGCCTGTCTCAAAATAGAAAACAAAAGGGCTGGGGATTTGGAGCACCTTGGGTTCAATACCCAGTACCAAAGGGGGGAAGGGGACATTATAGCACAGGAAAGAGAAAAGGGTTTATTTATCTGAAATTAATTGGAGATTTTTTAAGGTCTTTTGCAGGAATAGAGATCTCACTGAGGCTCTTAGGAGACAGAGATGAGGATGATGAGAACATGAGGTTAAGAGAATAATTCTATAAACTGGGGCCACTGTGCTTTTCCAAGAAGCAATTTACCTGCAGCCCTTCCTGGTCATGGGGTATGTCAGTTTCCTCAGCAAACCACCTGGTAACTTCCAGAGAGATGCAGGCCCAAGACAATGTCAATGGGAGGAACCCAGGAGACTTTTGTGACCAGATCCTGACTCTGGAAGATACAGAGAGTCCCTCTGGACCCTAAAGTCTGTGAGAATGTAGGGCTCAGAATCCAGTTAAACCAGTCAGCAAGGGCCAAGGGGACCTCGAGTTGCCAGGACAGCGGGAGTTGGAAGTCTGAGTCACCTGCCCTCAGTCAGAAGCCAGAGGTGGACCTGGACAGGAGGTCCCACTTCTCTGGGACTCCCAGGAAAACTGGAGTGTAAGAGAGCACATTGTCCCATTGCCTCCATTGAGAGTGTCCCCTCTCCCTGTTCCCAGGCCTCAATAACCCCTTCTGTGGCAGTGGTGCCTTCACCTCCTGAACAAACGCAGCCCTCATAGCTCTGAGGCTGATTATTATTTTTTTAATGTTTTTTATTCTCTCTCCTCTCTCACCCTCCCTGACAAGATTGGGGACACTTTCCTGGCCCTAGTTAACTGCCCTTGAACACCCCCATTACAGGAAGGAGATGCCTGCTGAGGATCTGGGAAGCAAAGATCTCCCAAATTAACAAGAGGGCACCCTGGGGCCCCATACCTGAGCACACCTGGGATGTAACACTTGAAGTTCCTTTAAATGTCCCCTGTCCCTACGGATCACAGACTTTGGGACAGGAGTCCCCTGTGGTTCTCCTTTGCTAGCAAACAATGACCCTTCTTCTTCCTTTTTCTCAAAACCACGTCCTCATTATTAAATCGGCATTGATTGGCATTGGGGATGGGGACCAAGCTTTCGGTTAGGATTCCTGTTACTCTGAGGGAGACGTCTGAAATCTTTCTGACTTGGTCTCAGGAATTGGGGTTTGAAGAGGGGTCTTCACAGTGCTTCTGGTCCCAGATCCATAACAAGGCCACGGAGAACCAGGCCATTCCCAAACCAGACAATGAGCCTTTTAGAAGTCAGAATTCATCTCCATTTAAAACAGGAATCCCAGGATTTGAAAAGGTCCAAAGACCCAGAGATGTCCGGATGCAGTATGGAATTACCATCTGGCCCTGCGGTTGTGCCTCTACCCCACAATACTCAGAGTAGGTTCTGCCAAGCCTTTGGGCGTATTCTAACTTTGGTGATTCCTCTGACTGTTGATGTGTTTCACGCAAGAACCATCCAGTAAGGGCAGAAATAAGCCAGGTCAGAAGCAGCCATCATCCACCGCAAGGGAGGAAGATGTCTGATGGGAGGAGAAAGCTACCACAGAAGGTGCCAGAAGCCACGGAATATAAAACAGACACATTTATGCGATATCTACGGAAGCGCTTCCTGCCTCATGCTCAGCAACCACCTCCTCCTCTATCATGAGCTTGAAAAACTGGGACCAGGCTCAGCGGGATTCTGCAGGGATTAGAAGAAAGAACACCCAGGTCTAGACAAACCCAGATCCCTATCTGAGGATGGGGGGACACCAGGGTAAGAGAATGATTCCATAAAGTGAGCCACTGTTCTGAGTCCCCACATGCTTTCTTAGCCAAAAAGCAACCTGCCCGCAGCTGCAGCTGGCCTGCAGGGACCAGGGACCGGAAATGTCACATTCCTCAGCAAACTGAGGCCAGAGGTGTGGAAGGTAGTGGCTGATGGGGGTGGAGAAGATGTGATAGAGGGTTGCTCCCAGCTAAGCTCTGGGCGGATGGTACTTACCAGCACCAGGAGTGGCCAGCAGTTACCGCCCCCCCCTGGCTCCTTCCTGCCCTTAGGCTACAAACAGAAGAGAGAGAAAGTGGAGGTTCTGGGCCTATAAAAAAGCAGGACACACCCACTCAGCTCCTCTGGGCCCCTCTTCTCTCTGGAGAAGCCCATCTCTGTCCCTTTGTTAAAGAAAACTCGCTTTCTACCCTGGTCTTGGCTTTTCCAGGGTGTTTAACCTTCTGCACTTGGGGGCACAAGGACCTGTTCCTGACCTAGAGGAAGTCCTGAGTTCCGGTCACCTTGACTTACCAAAGCCTCCTGACCCTGGGCAGGAAAACCTGAGAGTCCACTTCCAAGGAAGATTGCCAGAAAATTCGGGGCGGTGTGTCTTCTTCATTTTCTCTAAAGGGTTCTTTCAACAGTGTTTGTGATGCTATGTTCCACAAACATCTGGATCATCTCCAGAGAGGTCCCTGCTGGGAGTAAGCCCAGGGGTACGGGGTTTGCTTGAGGACCTGTGAAGACCCAGCAGGAGCTACATTTTATCGGGATTGCTGGGTGGTGAATTTAGGACAGTCACACTCATTTAGGTACTGATGCTAGGGAACAGGAAGCAAGAGCCCTGCTCTTCAGCTGAGACCAGGATACAGTTGGCATGCAGGCTGCAGAAACATTAGGTCCTGAACAGTGATCACAGGCAAACTCTGAACTTCAGCACAGGGTTTGGCTTTAACAGCCACATTCTTACCTGTGTTGAGAGAGTCTCCACTCTTTAAAAGTTTTTATCATCAGCTATATAATCCATGCGACTGGTGAATCCTGGTGTGGGGCACTTTGAGAAATACTTAAGTGGGCTGCAGTTGTGCCTAGGTGGTAGAGCGCTGGCCTAGCACATGTGAGGTATTGGGTTTTAGTTGTAGATGGATGCAATACCTTTATTTTGTTTATCTTATGTGGTGCTGGGGATCAAACCCAGGGCCTGGCATGTGCTAAGCAAGCGCTCTACCACTGAACCACAACCGCAGCCCCAGCAACTAAACATATTTTTTAAAAAGAAAAGAAAAAGAAGAAATACTGGGCTGGGGATGTGGCTCAAGCCGTAGCGCGCTCGCTCGCCTGGCATGCATGTGGCCCGGGGTGGATCCTCAGCACCATATACAAACAAAGATGTTGTGTCCACCGAAAAAACTAAAAAATAAATATTAAAATTCTCTCAAAAAAAAAGAAGAAGAAATACTTAAGAGCTGGCACCATGGTCACACCTTTCATCCCAATAACTCAGGAGGCTGAGGCAGGAGGATTGCAAGTTAGAGTCCAGCCTCAGCTACTTAGTGAGGTCTTAATTAACAGTGGCACGTCCCTGTTAGCCCAGCAGCTCAGGAGACCGAGACAGGATTGTGAGTGCAAAGCCAGCCTCAGCAAAAGCAAGGCACTCAGCAACTCAGTGAGACCCCGTCTTGAGAAAACCAGGACTTCAGAGGGCGATGGATGATGCTGTCCTAAAGGAGAACATTACAAAACCAGAAAACAAGCTTTTAAAATGCAAATTTTATTTGTATTTAAAAATAATGCTCAAGAGACTTAAAACAAGAGTTTCGGAGTTTCTGTGACATCCAGGTTCAGTTTGGAGTCACAAAAAGGTGCTGGCTGTCACCGAAGGCTCTGTCCAGTCTCGGGGTTGCCCATCTCTTTCTGCCTCTTCCAGTCTCTGCCTCACAGCTCTCTGCACGTTCTGACTGGCTGTGCACAAAGCCAGCGTGCAGGAAAGGAGGGTTACAAAAGAGCCTAGAGCCATCATCGTTATTCCAATACAGAGGGCCATCGCGTCAGAGAAGCCGTACACAATGACAAGTGTTCCTAGAGTCACCGTCAGTGTTCCCATGCAGGTGACAAACAGGCATTCCGAGTAAGACATGCATCCGGGCTCCTCTAGCCTCTGCAGCTTGATCCTTAGGTCACAAGTCTGGAGATGCTGGTACATTCTGAAGCCTTCCTGCAATGACTGAGAGAAGAAAACGCAAGAAAGACTGAGGTTGGTAGTGCCACCTTCTGTGAATGGTCCCAGGAGTTATCAGTCAGAACTGTGTCCACTCTCTCCAGTATCCCGAGGGCAAAAGTCAAAGGGTTGCCTTGTAAAGCTGCTCCAAGGAGATGCAGTTGGGCCGCAACAGGTGACTATGGTTTTTTTTTTTTTTTTTTTTTTTGGGGGGGGGGGTGTGTGGGTACTAGACATAGACTCCAGGGGCACTTAACCACTGAGCCACATCCCCAGACCCTTTTTTAATATTTTACTTAGAGACAGGATCTCAGTGAGTTACTTAGGGCCTCGTCAAGTTGCTGAGGCTGGCTTTGAACTTTCGATTCTCCTGCCTCTGCCTCCCGAGTCGCTGGGATCACAAGTATCTGCCGCAGCTACATGAGTTTGGGTTTTTACTGGATTTGAAGTAGAACCACCAACTCCAAGGGGCAAAAGCTAGGTCTCATCATGAATCCACAGGGCCCCTTGGGAAGAGGCTGACCCATCGATGACTGTGCCTGGAAAGTGACGGGGCGGGGCAACACTGTTGTATTGGTCAAGAGTTTGAGATTTTGCTTTCTATACTTCTCCGCTCTCAAGTGGAAGGTCTAGTCATTTCCAGCTCAGTAAAATGATTCAGCGACATCACTGTGATACTGAGCGTGTTCCTCCCTCCCTCCCTCTTGTGATGCGGGGATGGAACTTGGGACCTCACTCAGGGAAGGCCAATGCTCTGTCAGTGATCTACATCCCCAGCCCAGTACTGAGACACACTGCTACGAGCTCCTTCTGCTCTTATCTAAGTGTCTCTGCACTTAAATCTGCGAAGAAGAAACACAGGAGACCAATGGGGTCTGATTGTGCATGTACTTAGTGGAGAGCATTTGCCCAGTATTCAAGAGGCCTGGGTTCCATCCCCAGCACTGGGGGAAACAAAACAAAAAGAAACGGAGGCCGAATCCTGTTCAGTCTAACAGGAAGTGATCATCATTGGTGGAAACTGGCGCAAGGGAAAAAATCCCTGGTGCTTCTTTTAGCTGTAAATCAAAAATGGCTGATTTCATCAAAATATACAAATATACTCCATTTGGTCAATTGGATGCTAATAATTATAAACACATCATGGATCAGAGTTAATACTTGGAACCTCAGCCACAGGCATCAAATTTCAAAATGATATGTATTTTCATGACAGTGATATGATAAGCTCATCAATTACAAAGTTAAACAAAATGTTATGTTAATGTCAAATCCAGGGGGAAGTGGCAAGGGAAAAAAGTTCAAGGAGAAAAGTGTGAAAAGTTTGTTTGTGTTTGGTTTTTGTTTTTAATTTTTGTAGATGGACAGAACGCTTTTTTAAAATCTTTACGAAGTGCTAAGGATTGAACCCAGTGCCTCACATATGCCAGGCAAGTGCTCTGCCGCTGAGCTACAGGCCAGCCCTCCAGCCCCCAGCCTTTGTTTTTAATATTTATTTTTAAGTTATAGGTGGACACAATATCTTTATTTTCATGTGGTGCTGAGGATCAAACCCAGTGCCTCAGGTGTGCTAGGTTAGTGCTCTACCTCTGAGCCACAACCCTAGCCCCCACCCCCTCCAGCCCTTTGTATATTTTATTTTGAGACAGTGTCTCACTAAGTTGCTTAGAGCTTCCTTACTTGCTGAGGCAGGCCTTGAACTGGAAATCCTCCTGCCTCAGCCTCCCAAGTCACTGGGATTATGAGTGTGCCCCAACACACCTGGCGTTATAGTTTTATTTTCAAAGATCACTATATAGTTGCAAGTTGTCTTTGCAATTATATACTAAAATTTTAACTGTCAGATTACATGCTAAGTGGCACAGATTCCAATGCAAAATCTTAGATACTTAGGAACAAAAGACTGATGATCAAGGGCTGGAGATTCAGCTTTGTGGTAGAGCATTTGCCTGGGTGCAATCCCCAGCACCTCAAAACAAAATAAAAAAACACCAAACTGGGCTGGGGATATAGCTCAGTTGATAGAGGGCTTGCCTTGCATGCACAAGGTCCTGGGTTCAATCCCCAGCACACACACACACACACACACAAAAAAAAAAAAAAAAAAAAAAAAAAACCCAAACAAAACAAAACAAAAAAACACCAAACTAACAAGAAAAAATCCTAGTGGTTTTGGCCTTTCAGGTCCCTTCCCGCCTGTAATGACAATATTTTAAAATATATATATATATTTTTAGTTGTAGGTGGACACATACCTTTATTCTATTTATTTTTATGCAGTGTTGAGGATTGAAACCAGGGCCTCACACGTGCAAGGCAGGCGCTCTACCACTGAGATACAATCCCAGCCTTGATGACAATAGTTTTTTTTTTTAATATTTATTTTTTAGTTTAGTTGGACATAATATGTTTATTTATTTTATGTGGTGCTGAGGATCGAACCCAGGGCCTCACACATGCCAGGTGACTGTTCTACCCCTGAGCCACAACCCCAGCCTACCAGCCATTTTAAGTAGACTGTTGAGTTTATTCTCATGAAGTTCAGTTTAATTCTTTGTGTGTGTGTGTGTGTGTGTGTGTGTTTAAGTTTGCCTATCTTTCCTTAGTTGTTTAGTGGTAAATATTGTTTTCTTTCTATGGATTTATTGATTCGCTTCCTATTTCAGGGACCAGCTTTTGGTTTTATCTATTAATTGGAGAGTCTGTTTTCTAATTTAATTTTCATTTTTAAAAGCCTCTCTTGCATTTTTTTGGCTTATTAAGGAGTTTCAGTTCCTTACCTTGAATGCATTATATAATCTTCAATTTTTTTAATATTTATTTTTTAGGTGTAGATGGACACAACACAATGCCTTTATTTTTATGTGGTGCTGAGGATTGAACCCGAGTCCTGCCTGTTCAAGGTGAGCACTCTACCGCTGAGCCACAATCCCAGCCCCATAATCTTTAATTTTTAAAAGAAAATATTCCAATTCTATTTAGAAAAATCAAACCGAGACCACAAAGAAAAAAAAGTATTTTAGAATACATCATTCATTAAATTAGGACAAGTATCATTTATAATGACTAAAATATAAAGTGTTGAGAGGCACAGTGGTGCACACCTGTAAAATTCCAGCTATTTGGGAGACTGAGGAAGGATGATTGAGAGTTCAAGGCCAGCCTCAGCAACTTAGTGAGGCCCTTAACAGTTTAGACCTTCTCTTAGAATAAAAAATAAAAAGGGGTGGGGATGTAACTCAGAGGTTAAGTGCCCCCAGTGTTCAATCCCCAGTACTAAAAAACAAAACAAAACAAACCCCCAAAACACACCAAAACCCCCCAACCCCAAAGTGTTAGAATCCCTTAAATACAAATAACTTTAGCCAATTAAGAAGAAAACAACCAACATCCCAACAGAAAAACAATCAGAGTTCTATCCCCGAAGAAATGCAAATTGTTAATATGTATAAAAAGATACAGAGCTCAACTAACAATATCTTTAAAAGTATTTTGAGCATTTTTCAAGAATATTTAGCAAAAACTACCATTTTTTTTGAGACAGTTCTCTCTACGTTGCTTAGTACCTTGCTAAGTTGCTGAAGCTGGCCTCAAACTTGCAATTTTTCTGCCTCAGCCCCATCAGTCAGCAAACTACTAATTTCATAAAAGAAATGATCATCGTTTCTCTCACCTGGTACAACAGGTAGCTTTTTAGTAAATAAGCAAATGTCAGAAAGAGTTTTCCCTCGAAACAGACAGATGCACTTCAAGACGAGATGTCCGTAGACAGAAAGATCAACAGGGCTGTTTCATTTATATGAATTAGGCTCCTGATTGGGTCATTGAAGTAGCACGGATTCTCTAGAGGAGGAATCCTCACACATCAGGTGAGGTTTTTCTTAATCCATCCCACCATGTAAATGCCTTGGTTATTCTATAGAATAACTCTCCTTACAAGGAGAGATTGGGGGTAAATACATACAGGAGTTCATTCCAGTGTCCTCTATAAAAAATAATAAAAATAACAGAGAGAGGGACCGAGGGACTGTCTCACTTTTGGACTTTGAACTTGTGCTCACCTGATGAGGACTTGGTAAGATGTCACTTCTCAGCTGAGGCAGCTTCAGCCCAGCTGTCGGCCCTCCCTGAGCACAAGACTTAGCTGGCTTCTTGTTAAAACCCCGATTCCAGGACCCACAGGTTTCATTTCAAGTACATCTGCAACCAGCCCAGGAGCCTGCATTTTCAGAGGCACCACCTGTGCCAACAAGGGTCTCTTCACATTTTCTGTGTTCTTCACAGAACCCCAGGGCCTCATGCATGCCAGGCAAGCGCTCTACCCCAGAGCCTCATCCCCAGCCCTGCGTTCTCCAAGAAAACATTTAGAGGGGCGAGGTTAAGGAAGGCTGGCATTTGTTCACTGCCAAATAATTTCATTTAAGAAACCTTGGAGACTGGACAGAGTCGCGCACACCTGTAATCCCAGCAGCTCTGGAGGCTGAGGCAGGAGGATTGCGAATTAAAAGCCAGCCTCATCAATTTAGCAAGGCCCTGAGCAACTTAGTGAGACCCTATCTTTAAATAAAATGTAAAACAGGGCTGGGGGTGTGGCTCAGTGGTCAAGTGCTCCAGTTCAATCCCCATTACAAAAAAAAAAAAAAAAAAAAAAAAAAAATCACACACACACACACACACTGTTGTAGATGGGCAGAATGCCTTTATTTGCTTATTTTTATGTGGTGCTGCGGATGAAACCCAGTGTCTCACACAGGTTAGGCAAAGTGCTCTGCCGCTGGGCTACAGCCCCTCCCCAGTGCTAACCATTTTAAATGCTGAGCCGAAATGTTTCAATCTGAGGTTAAAATTAACCGCTTAAGTAATTTGCCACTTTCTCTCCCTGTCCAGACCATTATATTAAAATGATCACTACCATAACTCAAATTTTACTTTAATCACATGCACTAATTCCTTTAGCATCCAGGCACTGATGATCTTCTCATGATTCATAAAGTTCTAATAAGGGTCTTGTTTGAATATTAACACTAGCTGTAGGCAGGGAGAGTGGTCATCAATTTTAAGGAAAAATTATGTAGGAAGTGCAGAACTTTCGAGTGTTGAATTGAATGGCAAGACTCCTTTGGGAGTTGAACCCTTAAATACCTGTGGGAGTTTGGGTTGTGCGATTAGAGAGCATCACATTTGACAAATTCTTTGCATCTTCATTTTATTTCTCACAGTCACCGAAATCCAGTGTGATCTTTATGAAATATCTAGACCACCTTAGATATATCCAAGGCTCTAAATTTTTATGCTTACTACCGTTTCTAAACAAACTAAATTCTGGGGCTGGGGCTCAATGGTAGAGCGAGCACTTACCTAGCATGTGTGAGGGCCTGGGTTCAATCCCCAGCACCACATAAAACTAAATAAACAAAATAAAGGTATTGTGTCCATCTACAACTAAAAACATATATTTTTAAAAAATTGAAAACAAACAAACAAACAAAAAACCACACACACACACACAAAAATTAAATTCTTTATTTGTGCGTGTGTACGTGTGTGCGTGTGTGCGTGCGCACGCACGTGTGTTGCTGGGAACCCAGGTACATGCTAGGCAAGAGCTCTACCAGCCAAGCCGTATACCCAGCCAAAATCCTACTCTCTTCACAGCTCTCTCATAGGAAGGATGGATTCCAGAAACCTGCAGCACTGGCCTCACCGACCCCACAGGAGAGTGAGTTACTGCAGCACACAGTTTTATTCTCCTCTGGGCTCCTGGGTAGACCACTCCACTGGCCAGCTGGAAGAGTCCCCTATACTTCTCCAGCCTGGGAAACCTAATAGCTAGTATTTGGACATTTTTTTTTTTCCATTATAATTCAGATTATCAACAATTCCATAACTGTGGCATTCCCTTGTCAAAATACAGGTGTTTTTGTCAAGTATTTTAAGTCTAGTGGGGCATGGTTGTACATGCCTGTCATCCCAGCAACTTGGGAGGCTGAGGCAGGAGGATGGCAAGTTTGAGGCCAAAGTCAGTAATTTAGCAAGGCCTTAAGCAACATAGTAAAAACCTGCCCCGAAATGAAAAATAAAGGGACTAGCAATGTGGCTCAATGGTTAAGCACCACTAAATTCAACCCCTGATTAAAAAAAAAAAAAGGAATTTAAAATACTTAGGGAAAATATCACACACATACTAGATGCATGAGCAAACGGCCTCATCATATTCAACAAAACAAAGTTGTAGGCCAAAGAGTCACTTGGCATTGAAAAATCATGTGGATATCCCTGAAGATTAGATCACATTGGGATTATGACTATGTATGTGGTGCTCCTCCCGCAGAGCAGCAGGCTTTGAGATCTGGCTCCCTTAGAACCTTTCTTTGGAGGACAAACAAAAGCCCATCCTCTACAGTCCATGGAATTGCGGGAATCACTAAGTTTTGCATTTTAGACATTTTGTAAAAAAAGTATCACGTTATTTATTTAAAAAAATACATTTATTTGTTTATATGTGGTGCCGAGGCACTAGGCGAACACTTTCCCGCTGAGCCACAACCAACCCCAGCCCTACAATGTTATTTATGCTGCCAAAAATACAAGTGAGACTGAAGACTTTCACTCCTGGCCTCTGAACCATGTCATCTTTGAAAGGACACCTCATACTACCCTAAGTCCACCACTTACTGCTTGGGATGTGCCGGTGAAAGGCTGAGAAGTCATCTACCACCTCAGTGTATCTGACAACTGAACAAACCTCACACGCGGCCCAGCCTCCAGTGTCTTGGCACTGTCACACGTGAGTGACGTGGAAAACAGGAAGCTTATGGATGGTACAAAGTTCTTCCAGCAGGCGGGATGCAACCCGGGGCCTCTCCACATTAACGTGTCTGTGTTCATTTCCTCACCACCTATGCGCCTAACTCTGACCACCAAGACCCAACACGAGCCACACCATCTGCCACGGTTTAGTGTCATCTCCCAAAAGCTCATGTGCGAACCAGGTTCAGAGGTGAAATGACTGGGTCACAGGAGCTTCAACCTCATCAGTGCACTACTCCTCTGATATGAGGAACGGGTGGCACCATAGGCCTGAGTCAAACTGGACGCTGCCAACATTACATTTTAATAGTAAAATAACAAAACTGTAATTAACATTATATTTTAATAATCCAACACGACCATGGAGAAGCACTCTACTTTCCCTCTATTACATTAGCAAATACATAGGACAAAATTAAAAAATAGACTTCACTTCAAAGCACTGGCTCTTAGAACCAGGTACATGTCAGAATCCCCAGTGCAGGTTTCTAAGATATTTAGGTACAGGCCACCCTTTTGGAGAAGGTTGCAAGGGGGTCAGGACTGAGTTTTTAATTGGTTCTTTGTGGTGCGAGGGAGGGCACGCAGGGCCGTGGGTGTGCTCCTCTAGTACTCCACCCAGCCCAGGGCCCAAGTATTTCTGAAAGCTCTTGGGGTGACCGCCGCTCCGGCTGGGCGAGTCACTGATTTGGGGTTGACTGGGCGACTTTGGCCTTCTTCAGCCACTGTTTGGGGGTTTTGGGAGATTTTCTTGCAGATTTGCTGGGACTAGTAAAGAGCTTGGCCTCTGGCTTTTTTGGAGTCTGTCTCAGGTCTTTTTTCCCCAGTGCAGGGTTTCTTTCTGTTTTCTTCTGTCCCACTTTTGGCTGCTTTGTTGGGCCTTTTCCTGGGGTCTCGGGCTCTGCAGATTCCGGGGTCTCTGGAGCTGGCGGGGCCTTTCTCTTCTTGGCACGAGGGGTGCTGGGGCCAAGACTTTTCTTGGGAGACTTCTTTCCTGTGGCCTGGTTTTGCAACCAAAAAGAAGAGAGTTAAATCGGGAACAAATAAACAAACAACCCTGGCATCTGTTCCAGGGTTACTGCTTTTGAGTGAACTCCTAAGGCGGTCTCAGCACGCAGATGGAGAACCGGCCCTTTCTGCTGCTTTGCAGACATTGTGAGTCAGTCACGGGCCACAGCTGACTGTGAAAGGAACCCAGAGTCTCCCTGGTCCAATGAGGGAAACCACCTTTCCCAGTGGTTGAGGGGAGAACCATGGAAACAAGCCTTGGGGGAACAGTAGGTGACAGTGACCCCTGCTGCCTCTGCTCCACGGCACAGTGAATTCTCTTCAGGAGGGTTGGGAAGGGCTTTCAGAGCAGGTGTAGAGAACCCTGCCAGGAGACTACTAGCAACCACCCCCAGAGCCAGGTTTTGAGGCTCATGGGGGGTGGGGTGCCACATGCCAGGGATCCTAGGTTTCCCCAGCAGCCCAGATGGCTGCTGGTGGGACCTAGCCATGGGCTGTGTGGCCAACTAAGAAGTGGGCTGCTTTGTTTTTATGTAAACACAGAGTATAGATTTTATTATTATGGAAAATTTGAACACAAAAATAAAACTCCCTAAGAATCCTAATCTGTTATAACCACCCCTAGTATTAAAAATGATTCCTAGTAAACGTGGAACGTTGCTGCCAGGACACAGACGCACCCTGTCTTTGCTCCTCAGTGGGCACAAGTTGTGAGCACTACTGCCCTGATCACACCTCCCAGAGTGGTTCCCTGGGGCCTGTCACTGCGGCCTGGCTGGCTGTGCTCCCACTTAAGTCCTAACACATCACCTGGCAGTCCCATTGTAACAGAACAGCTTTTTCTAAAAACATTCAGAGTTTATGAGCACTACTACGATCACCTATATATTAAAAAACTCAAGCTGGACATGGTGGCAAACACTTGTAATCCCAGTGGCTTGGGAGGCTGAGGCAGGAGGCAAATTCAAAGTCAGCCTCAGGGGCTGGGGATGTGGCTCAAGCGATAGCGCGCTCGTCTGGCATGCGTGTGGCCCGGGTTCGATCCTCAGCACCACGTACAAAGATGTTGTGTCCACTGAGAACTAAAAAATAAATATTAAAAATTCTCAAAAAAAAAAAAAAAAACCCCCAAAAACAAAACAACAACAAAAAAACCAAAGTCAGCCTCAGAAACTTAGTGTGGCACCGTCTCAAAATAAAAAGGGCTGGGGATGTGGCTCAGTGGTTGAGTGCCCCTGGGTTCAAAACACAAAACCTCAAAAAACTTAAAGGAACCTCTGCTCCCACCTGGTGGGGACCATGTGCCACAGCAGGTAGAGGCTCAGCTAAGAGGAGCACTGTGTCTTCTATGAACACACAAGGGCAATGTTCTAGTCTCTCAGGGACCTACTACCACTCCCCTTTATTTTTAAGAGCTCCCCAATAACTGGACAAGATAATGTATGAGTAGAAAGATTATCAAGGATCCAAAAAGTGGGAGTGGGTTATGGTTCAGTGGTAGAACATTTACTTGCCTAGCATGTAGGAGGCCCCGGGGTTGATCCTTAGCATCACATAATAAATAAATAAAATATCGTGTCCACCTACAACTAAAACATATATATTACTTGAAGGTATCTGCAAAAACCCACGAAGCCAGATTCCTACAATGAGCCACTGCAGGCCCAGGGCCCAGGGCGAGGAGTCAAGGTGCGAGGTTTTCACGGCAGGATCTAGGAAGTTTCCTGAGATTAATTATGTGTTGAGACAAGACCTACTTTTAGGAACAGAAATAAATACCCAAATTTCCACCCTTGTCTGCCTTTTAAATCCATAGGAAATGTTTTTTATTCTTACAGATTATAATCATGGTTCTCGAGGCTTACTCTAGTAATTTTCATCTTCTGTCATTGACATAGCAGTCACAAAACATTTCACTGTGAATAAATGTCAATAAAAATACCTTAACATTTTCTTTAGCCAGAGAGCTGCCTATTGGTACCAGCTGTGGAATTTCCTCATCAGACGTATCTGCTGCTTTTAACTGGGGCTTTACCAGTTTGGTCTTTTTCTTCTGGGACCCAGGGCTCTTCGCTGGACCCCCAGTTTTAGGTGCCGCAGCGTCACCTTTACTTAGGGCTGCAGCCTCCCTAGCCCGTTGCCTTAACTTCTTGTTTTTCTTCTTCTTCAACTTCTGTTTTTCACGGAGTTTTCTCTCTTTCTCTTTTTGCTTCGCTTCCTACCAACAACCAACAGTATAATTTTAGCGGTGAATATTTCTACAGAAAAACCAGTGGCAGAGAGTCAGCACTGGCGGTTCTGGGTACTCATCATCTCCTGGGAAACCTTAGCAATACTGAGAGGAGAGCACCTGCACCTCAACTCCGCTTCATTCCCAACTCTTGGCCAAGACGCACCTCATGCAGCATGTTGCACACTGGCAGATGGTGAAAACCATTCTCAGTTGTGAGTAATAAGTAACCCCAAATTATATGGTCTGTGAACTATTAGCTCAGGAAAGCCGTTATTAAAGGGAATCCTGACCTCCCCCCCATTTCAGACAGTAGTCAAAAGTTAAAGACAACAAAATATTTACACAGGTAGGGTAGGCTCAGCGGTGCATTTCTGTAATCCTAGCTATGTAGGAGGCTGAGGCAGGAGGATCAAAGTTCAAGGCCAGCCTGGGTAATTTAGCAAGACCCTGCCTCAAAGACCAAAAATCTAAAACAAGGCTGGGATGCAAATCAAAGGTCGAGTGAGTGCCCAAGGGTTCCACGTCCAGTACTTTAGCTGTGTGAGCCAACTGCCAATTATTTACACCAGTATTAACTAATCTCGTGAGCGAAGTGGGAACAATGAACACAAAAGCACAGCCCCCAGGGAGGCTGGGCAGTGATGGAGACTGAGCAGTCCTCTGGAAGCCAAGCTCCAACCCTGACCTTTTCAAGCCCATCCAGCGTTTAAGGTCAGACTAACCTTTTTTTCCTTCAGTTTACGGAAGGACACTCTGTCGTTCTCATTCTGACAGCTGACAAAAGAGGAAAAGACGGGAAGGGAAACAGACCTCTCAGTCTTCACAAAGAGAAGCTTCACGCTCTCCCACTTCTGGAACAGAGAGGAGAATGTCACCTGTGTGCAATGTGCTTCCTTTGAAGGATCAATGGATGCACTTGTCAGACCTTACCTCTGGCAGTTTCTCTGAGAGAGTTTTTGTGATGGTAATGATGTTTTCAATAATGTGCTGAATCTGCATCCCAGTGTGACCGATGCGTATAGTGCTGAAATTTAATTTAGTTACTAGATGAAAAATTTTAAAAATGTCAAAAAAAAAAAAAAAAAAAACCCAACAACCACAGGCAATGTCTGTGAGAAATAAAAATACATAAAACCTGAAGTTTTTTTTTTTTTTTTTTTAAAGAGAGAAATGCTAAAATCTTAGGCTCCAAGTAAGTTCTAAATAAAGATTATAATCTTTCATTCTAAATTGTCTTCACTGTCTTACCACACAGGGGTGATTGAAGCACTGGCCCCTAACTGTGGAAGGCTGGGCAGGCCCGCAGGCAGCGCCATGGGAGGGTCCACCTCCATCCCACAAAACCCACAGGCTGCTTGGGCCCTGCAGCTGTTGTCAGGGAACCGCCAGGAAGCTCACTGGCTACCTTACAGTTCCACTGCCTGGACCCAGCTGTCACCCAAAAGAGAGTCCCTGCCTCTCAAGTAACAGCACTTTCTGGCAAGAGCCTAGCCAATCCCTCCAGCAAAGCACAGCAAGAGGTGTGGAAGGAGGACAAGCTGCAGCTGTGACCCACACCTCCCTCAGCCCAAGGCTGGCCCCGCCAGCCCAGCTGCCTGCTGGCTCCTGGTCCGCCCCAGGCAGACAGGACCAGAGCCCACCCGCCTCGCTCACCCCTCTCTGGTTTACCTGAGGCACACTGTCTGCGCCACACTCCCTACCATCTAAAGCTGAGAGGAAATCACTCCTTAAAAGTTGCTTCCTGGCACTCAAGTCTGGGCACGGGGCCTCCACCTACCTCTGTGTCCCAGATTAAGATCAAACCAAGAGGCCAGTGGGGGAGCGAGACTGACCAAATCCCACTGCTATACTGTGTGCCCATACACATAAGTAACAATCTCACCACTAGGCACAATGCACCAATTAAAAAATAAATAAATAAACCAAGAGACAAAGCAAACATGCTGTAAAATCTGATGGAACAGGGACACTGAATTCAATAACAAGAAATCAAACCAAGACTGAGGCAGAACTTCACTTCAAGGATGATCTGCAAACTCTGAATTACACTGATGTTGCCCAAGCATCAGTCCTATTCACCAGTCACTAGCCACATGCGCCTACCTAAAATCATGTAAAAAACTCAGTTCCACAGATGCAGCCACATGTGGCTAGGGGCTACTGTCGAGAGCCAGCAGTGATGGAGACCATTTCCACCAGAGGAGAAACGTCTATTAAGCAGCCCTACCTGAGAGAGCCGAATACTTCTAAGGAAGGGGTTTTGGCTTTAATGGAAGAACCTGGTTTCATAAACAGTGCCCCTCTAAAAAGTGGATAAATCACTATTAACTATAAGATTTAAAGAGGCCCCAAATGTCTGTTGCCCACCTGCAAGAACCACTCTTGGAGATGTTTAGGACAGTTCCACCTACAGAGCTGTTGATTTCTTTCGATAAATTCTTTGCCAGAAGGTTCACAGGAACTGGAACTCTACAAAAACACACGAGAATCAGAACACAGCACACACATTATCATTTCTATGCTATAAGTCCAGTCCCTGCAGAGAAGCTTACTTCTTCCTGCGGTAGAAATGCTTCCCTATGTGTGAGGGCAAAAGCCGCCGGATTCTGTCATCTGCGAGGAAGAAGTCAAAACTACTCAGAAGGCGGAGCTTGGCTTCATAGGCTTTATACTCTGTTTTTAAGGCTTTGAAAGGGATAATCTAGAAAATACAAAGAGTAAAAATACAAGAGATTAAGAACCCAAACAAGGAGAAAAAAACACTTGGGCTAAAATTCGTATTCAGAGTTTTAAAATGTCCTAAAAGCCATGCCTCTCACAGGGCGTTGAACACATGTGCGCCAAAAATGTATCAGGCGCTATGCTAAAAGTAGGAATAGAGAGGCAAATGACAAAGGACACTAGCCAAAGCTCCCGGGGAAAATAAAGAACACCAACAACTATAAAAGAGGGTAATGCTCCCTAAAAGACACGACACTTTGCGAGGACAGAGACATAAATGGAAAACTTTTTTTGTAATTTGTAAGATATAAGTTACTGATGCAAACTCTAGCTTTTAGGTCACAAACCTCAACAACTCCTCTATCACAGGCAAGACAGAAAATACATCTTACTCAGAGCCATAAAAGTCAAATTTTAAAACACAGAAAATACTAAACAATATAGCAATGCACTATCACTTCCTTTCAATTAAATCTTTGAAATGACTTGGAAAATATTAACCTGCTTCCTACCCGAGAGATGGTTTTAATTCCATGCTTGTTCAAAAGTTTTCTGTAGAAACGTTCTGTCTCTTCAATTGATGGGTGCTCATCCTTAGTGAATAAACAGACTTCTGACAGATCTGATCGAATACCATGAGGCAAGGACCTGCAAAACATGAGACGGAACCAAGGAGTGAAGCGCGGCTCTAGAGAAGGGGATGCTTACATTAGCCAAAACATGCACTTCGTGCCATCTTCATAATCTTCACCCGTGCTATTTAAGCAAATACTGTTCTAAGAACCACATCTAGAAACGTATCTAGGAGTGAGGCACGCACACCTGCAATCCCAGCTACTCAACGGGCTGAGGCAAGAGAACTGCAAGTTCAAAGCTAGCCTCAGCAACTTAGTATGGGGCTCTGAGCAACTGAGCAAAACTCGGTCTCTTAAAAAAATAAAAAAGGCTGGAGAAGTAGCTCAGTGGTTAAGCACCCCTGGGTTCAATGCCCAGCACCAAAAAGAAAAAAGCAGGTACCTGGATTCAATTCCTAGTAACAAAACAGAGAAGAAATACTTTTAGGGCCAGGGTGTAACTTAGAAGTAGTATCCTTGCCTCACACATGTGAGGAGTGTGAGGTTCACTCCCCAGTACTGTTAAAAAAAAAAAAAAAAAAAAGACTAGTTTTCAACACTAGGTTTTTTGGATCAACAGACCTAATAGCTCTCAGAAAACTAACGGCATTTCTAGAAATGGAGAAGGGACATAAGATTCAAGTAAAGTGCTAGGAATGGTGGTGCACACCTGCTACGCAGAAGGCTGAGACAGAAGGATCACAAGTTCAAGGCCAATTTGGGCAAAATAAAAAGGGTTGGCTATGCAGCTCAGTGTACAGTGCCTCTGGGTTCAATCCCAGCACAGGGGTGGGGATTCAAGTAATCCACCTAAAACACCCACACACCAAAATATCAATTAACATTTGAGACATAATAAGAGTTAAAATATGGGCTGGGAATGTGGCTCAGGCGGCAGTGCGCTCACTTGGCATGCATGCGGCCCTGGGTTCGATCCTCAACACCACATACAAATAAAAATGTTGTGTCTGCCGAAAACTAAAAAATAAATATTAAAATCCCCCCTTCTCTCAAAAAAAAAAAAAAAAAAAAAAAAATAATCATCAAGATACCTAAAGAGTACATATATAATTATTAAGATTATTAACTCTATAAATAACATAACTTAAAAAAAAAAAGGGGACAACATGGAACAAACCAAGAAGAACCAGTAAACACACACTGTTGAGTCTTTTTTTAGTTTTCAGCAGACACAACATCTTTGTTTGTATGTGGTGCTGAGGATCAAACTCGGGCCGCACGCATGCCAGGTGAGCGCGCTACCGCTTGAGCCACATCCCAGTCCACGGTTGAGTCTTAAACAGAATTTCTTAGGCCTACATGTTCTGAAGAAACATTTCCTTGGTTAAAAGAGAAAGGAAATAATCACCCCTACACACTGCTTTCTTAAGCAGAGCTGGCTCTTTGACAGACTGGATAGAAAAGCAGTGTTGCCAGATAGAATAAAAACTGTTAAACTTGAGTTTCAGATCAAAAAGTAACATCAGTAGGTCCCAAACAGTGTATGGAATCTACTTGTAGTAAAAAAAAATTATTTGTATTTTTATTTGCTAAATCTGCCCAATCTAGGGAAAAGCAATCTGACTCAATAATCTGACTTGCAGGAATAATATATAATCAGAGTACCTTTTCTATAAAAAGGAGTTCAATGCCAAGCTTTTCAGTTTCTCTTAAGGAGTCTGGACCTCAAATATTTCAGTTTGATATGTTAAGAGCTACTTATTTTACTTTAAATCTCTCTCTTCCTTTTTTTTTTTTTTTGGGTACCAGGGATTGAACTCAGGGTCACTGGACCACTGAGCCATATCCTCAGCCCTCTTTTGTATTTTACTTAAGAGAAAGGGTCTCACTGAGTTGCTTAGGGCCTGGCTTTTTGCTGAGGCTGGTCTTGATTTGCCATCCTTCTGTATCAGCCTCCCAAGCCCTGGGATTACAGGTGTACCCTGCTTGCTTTAGATCTTTCAAGCACTAGGTTTTCGAATGGACATCTAATAGCCTCAGGAAAACTGGTGACATTTCTAGATAATTTAAGTCCCAATTGCTATTGTTCTTTTAGGCATCAATGCTTTGTCTCAGATTTTTGAGTTTGTGAAGTTTGCATTAGAAACAAAGGTGCAATTGTTAGAAGGAACAAGTACATTAAAAAACGTAGAAAAATCAGAACTCACAATCTGATCCTCAGTTCTTTTTCTGGAATTTTCCATAATACCACCATTAAAAATAAATTTTCATTCTCATTCAAAAGCAAGCCATTGTCGTTCTTCCTGGACCTGGAATGCGTCAACAGAGCTTCCAATGCCTTTTTAATCTGCAAAGTGGAGATAAGTTAAATCATCCCAAACGAATTCAACATTCGTCCCTCCCACAATATATATATTTGCTCCACCCTCTATTCTAACAGGCTACCTCTACCACCTATTTATTAGGATCCTGAAATACATACTCAGGAATTCAAGTATCCATCAAGACGCCCAAGTATTCTCCTGAGCGCGGTTTACCCAAGGCGCCTGGAAGCACGATTCTCCTGTCCTCCATAAGAGGCCAGTAACCCAGGAAACGCGCAAAACAAACGGTAGTTGCATTCCCTGAGTATTCCGCGCCAGGTCGCTGGCCAAAGCGGTTCACACGCATCATCTTTCCGGCGACGCTGGGACACCGCGGGCTTTTCTGAAACCCGTTTTAAACGAGAGATGCCAGGCGTCCCGACCTCCCTAGGGATGCCAAGTCGGCTCGGTCTCACCCGAAACGCCAGGCCACACTTGCGAATCCCGCTCCAGAGCCAGGCCGCCCGGGGTCAGCAGGGGTCCGTCTATCTGCAAGCACTGACCGCGGGTCCCAGGGCACCGCCACCCAGCCACCCTCCTAGGGCTGCGGGCTCGTGCACCCCGGCGCGGAGGCCGCGTCGGGTTTCCCGGCCCCAGCCGTCCCCCTGTGAAGCCCCCTTCCCGGGGGCCGCTCACCTGCTCCTGGTCCAGCTGGTTCCGCGAGGTCGGAGCAGCCGGGGTCGAAGCAGAGGTGGCAGAAGCAGCCGAGGCCTCCGCTGGGGTGGAGGCCGCGCCGTCCATCGCGCCCTCACCTCGTGCGGACTCGCTGCAGCAGCTCGGCGCCGCTTCCTCGTGCGCACGCACCAGCGAGGCCCGGAACCGGAAACTCAGGGCCCGACCCGAGTCCCGCGTCATTTCCGGGAGGGCGCGCAGTGGGGTTCCTGGGCGTGGCGCGGCCGTGGCCGCCAGGGTGGCGGCGAGGGCCCCGAGGCAGCGCCTCCCCGCGGGGCACCCCCCGCTTTCCGAGGGGCACGGGGCGCGGCGACACTTGTCGCTCTCACGTGAAACCAGCCGAGAAAGCGCCTCGAGGCGGAGAAGGCCCTGTGCGGCCTGGGGCCGGCGGCCGGGGCGCGGAGTCCCGCCTGCACCTGCCACTGCGGGCTGGCTCTGGGGACGCCTCCCCGGGCTGGTGGCAGTTCGGGGACATTCAGAAGGACAAACACCTGGGGCGTCGTTCAGCGGCGAGAGGGACCGAAAGGTGAGCCAGCCCCGCCCCCAGGACTGGCGGGAGGCGCGAGCCTCGGCTGCCCAGGAGCCGCGAGCGGGGCGCGGAGGGACCGTCCGCGTCCTCGGCTCGGTCCCCGCAGCCCGTCACGGAGCAGCGTCGCCGCCCCTCCAGAGACGTCCTGGGCAGGTTTGGGAAGGGTCTCGGCTTCTTTCTGGAGGCTTGGCGCTCGCGGCCCCGCCCCTGGCCTGTTCCTCGTGGGAGACGGCTCGGGAGGCGGTTTGCGGCGGAGCCTGGTAGTGGGCCCTCCACGACGTTTCCGTCTTCCTGCACCTACCATTAGACGTTTTGAGAGAGGAAAGAATGGGAGTCGGAAGCCTTCTAGGTTTCCACGTTTTCAGGAGCCCCTTTCCTAAGAGGACGCTCTGCCGGTGATCTATTAAAAGGCGCACCCCTGTCGTCCCAGCGGCTTGGGAGGCTGAGGCAGGAGGCTCACAGGTTAAAAGCCAGCCCTAGCAAATTAGGGAGGCCCTGAGCGATTCAACGAGATACTGTCTCAAGATAAAAAGCCCCCCTTGGTTCAATTCCCAGTAATAACAATAACAAAAAAGTGAATCGGCCAGGCCATTGGGGCACACCTGTAATCCCAGCTACTCGGGAAACTGAGGCAGGAGGATCACAGGTACAAAACCAGCCTCAGCCATTTAGCAAGGCCCTAAGTAATTTAGCAAGACCCTGTCTCTAAATAAAACATATAAAGGGCTGGGGACGTGGCTTAGTGGTTAAAGTCCTCTGGATTCTCTCCCCAAAAAAAGAAAGAAAATAAAATCTGGTTAACTGTACTATTGGTCTTTTTTATCCTTGGAGATGAGTAACTGACAACTTGTAGGGACTATAATCTATTACCTAATATCAGTATATAATTGGTGAATGTTATATCGTAAATTTTGACAGTTCAAAATGCATGCTTAGGTAGGCTTTGTTTTTCTGGTATTGGGGATTGAACCTAGGGATGCTCTACCATTGAGCCACATCCCCAGCCTTTTACTTTTTTTTTTTTTTTTTTAGTTTTGAGATAGGGTCTCCCTAAATAGCTGAAACTAGCCTTGAATTTCAATCTTCATGCCTTAGCCTCCGCTGTAACTGGGATTGCAGGTGTGTCACCATGCCCAGTTTTTAAGATGATTTCAAATAGACATTATGAAATACTATGCTAGAGCAACTTAGCAATTTAGTGAGACCCTGTTTCAAAAATAAAAAGGACTGGGATATAGCTCAGAGGGATGTAGCACCCCTGGGTTCGATCCCTAGACAGAGGCTAGGACATCATAAAGGATCAAATAAAAGGAATTCTGTAAAAGCAGTTGCGCACATAATTTGATAAACTAAAGCTATCTCCTAGCCCCCCCAAAAAAGAAAGGAAAAAGGACTTATCCCTGAGTTAAGAGTTAATTGGAGGGGCTGGGATTGTGGCTCAGCGGTAGAGTACTCGCTTAGCCTGGGCAGGACCTGGGTTTGATCCTCAGCACCACATAAAAATAAAGGCATTGTGTTGTGTCCATCTACACCTAAAAAATAAAATATTAAAGAAAAAAAGAGACTTAATTGGACCACTTAGGAGGCTGAGGCAGGAGGATTTCAAGTTGAAATCAGCCTCAGCAATTTAGCAAGATCCTGTCGCCCTGGGTTCAATCTCCAGTACCACATACACACACACAAAAGGTAATTAGAAATTCAGGTTAGTTCTGTAACTTGCCCAGGTAACATGTCATTGTGATAGGGACAGTCCAATGATTGAATTGGTACATCATTTAGAAATGGCATATCAGAGGGAACACAGGGAGGTAAGCATTCAAGATTGGACAGGGAGATCAGAAGGGAGTTTGCTATTTCATCACTTTTTTGAGATCATTAAATTGATGTTTTATAAAAGTAGATGAAGAAGAGGTGAGGGCTGGGGATGTGGCTCAAGCGGTAGAGCGCCCGCCTGGCATGCGTGCGGCCCGGGTTCGATCCTCAGCACCACATACAAACAAAGATGTTGTGTCCGCCGATAATTAAAAAATATTAAAAAATTCTCAAAAAAAAAAAAAAGAAGAGGTGAATCTCTTCTCTTTGGTTTTACTTTTCATTTCTGATGATAAATATATTTTCTTCAAGAAAGCTATATTTGCAATCAACATGACAAAGAATTCTAATTGGAAAGCCAAATTAATTTTCTTTTAAGGACAGAGGTTTACAATTGTGGGATATTGGTAAATGGATTATTACTACTCAGCAATATGAAAGAATGAACTACCGATGGAACAGTGTTAATTTCTAAAAGGTGATGTGGAGAAGACAAAATTGAGAACATTATGTCATTCTATGGATAGAGTTCAAAAACAGGCAGTCCTTATTACTTTGGCAGCAGATGGATTGGAAAGGGGCAAAAGGGAACTTTCCTGGGGTGTTGGAAATGCTCTGTGTTACAGGACACATTTACATAATTGTGGACACTTAACAAGCTCCTTATAAAATCTGTGCATTTCACTGTATACAAATTATACCTTAATTAAAAAAAAACTTTCTACAAGTTTTGTTTGCTGGAACTTCTTTATAAGTCATAATTACTCCTATGAGTCTGATTATTTGAAGATTTCTTTCTCATCCTAAAACTTCTATATTTGCAGTTAGTAATGTGCATTGCTTTTGTTCTAAGTAACTGCAGTGTATGAGCAAACACAAAATCTTTTAGGAGTACTGTACTCTTGCCCAGTTAAGTAGGGTGAAATTGCCTGATAAAATTTCAGCATAAAGGGGCTGGGATTGTAGCTCAGTGGTAGAGTGCTTGCCTTGCACATGGGTTCAATCCTCAGCACCTCATAAAAATAAGTAAAGATATTGTATCCATCTTAATAATCTTAAAAAAATTCAGCCTAGGGCTGGGGATGTGGCTCAAGCGGTAGCGCACTTGCCTGGCATGCGTACGGCCCGGGTTGGATCCTCAGCACCACATACAAAGAAAGATGTTGTGTCCGCCGAAAAACTAAAAAATGAATAAAGTTCTCTCTCTCTCTCTCTCTTAAAAAAAAAAAAAAAAATTCAGCCTAAATATAATTACATGAAGAAGGATGCAAAACAAATGTGATTTTTTTCTATTGCCCTTGCCTAAAAGGCCAAATTATACTTATATATATAATTATATATATAATAGCTGGGTTCTTAACTAAACTCAAACCAGAGGGTAACATTTTTGGTAAAAAGTGCCTTAAACACAAGAGTTAAGCTTGTATAAATTATAAAATTTTAACTGCCTAATTGCTTAAGATATTTCCATTGAAGAGAAGTGTCAGATGTGAGCAATGGGATAAGAAAACATCCTGGGGCTGGGGATGTGGCTCAGGCGGTAGCGCGCTCGCCTGCAGGCGGCCCAGGTTCGATCCTCAGCACCACACACAAACAAAGATGTTGTGTCTGCTGAAAACTAAAAAAAAAATAAATAAATAAACATTAAAAAATTAAAAAAAAAAAGAAAACATCCTATGTGGGAGGCCAACCTTGTGGGTGACTGAGTTACACTCCCCAGCTGGGTGCTGAGGCCCTCAGTCACAGAAATGGGTGTGTCTTGCTACAGCCCCATGGGTGAAGCTACGCTCACCTGTTCCTTTGTAATATAACCCCTTGCCCTGTTTAGGATAGAATCTTCCATGGAAATGCCTTGTGTGTGTCCCCTCCTCTTACTGTGCCCTTGGGTGTGGCCTACCCAGGTGTCAGTCAACCTGCTGACAGTGGACATCATGAAGATAGACTCAGCCCCCTGAAACCTGACCCCTCGCCTCATTTGAGTAGCTTCTCCTCAATAAAAGGGGTCAGCGCATGCTCTCTCTTTCTGCGGACCCTTAAGGTCAGAGGAGCCGTCGCAGCAACCCCAAAGAAAAAGGTATCTGTGTCTCTTGTGTGGTTATTTCGTGCAGCCCAGTCAGCCCAGTTCAACTAGAGTGACCCTGAGCCTTTTAGTCGTGAGAACAGAAACCCGGCAACCCTACTCCCATTCAGTGAGACTCTATGCACATTAAGGAAAAAATTTGGTTTGATTTTAAACACAAAGATCTTAGCACAAATAAATGAATAACAAAAAGTATTCTTGTCAGCTAAGGATTTGTTTCCTTGTTTTAGGTTATCTTATCTGCAGTGGAATACAGGAAATAATTGCAAATAATACTGGGTGCAAATCCTTTAGAAAGAATTTGAAGAAAAGGTACATTCACAATAATTAGGAAAATTTTCACCTTTAAGACCAACATTTTGAACTAATTCTACAGGGAAAGAGTTTTTATGTGGTGTAAGGATTGAACCCAGTGCCTCACACTCTGCCACTGAGGTATAACCCCAGACCTAGCTCATGACTTTTTATTTTATTTTTTTTAAAGAGAGAGAATTTTTTAATATTTATTTTTTAGTTTTCGGCGGACACAACATCTTTGCATGTGGTGCTGAGGACCGAACCCGGGCCTCATGCATGCCAGGCGAGTGCGCCACCGCCTGAGCCACATCCCCCAGCCCACATGACTTTTTAAATTACCCACACAGCATCAAAGTGGCCATAAAAAGGTAAAATAGATAACTGCTTCACTAGAGCATAAATAGAAATTTTGTTTTTTTCCAGGACTGTTTTTTTCACATCATCAAAGATGGTAAGCTTTTTTTCTTTTTAAGGCCCTTTTAGGTTTGCAAAGATTTAAAATTTGTTATTTGGTTATTATTTATAAGGTAAATCCTTCACTACAAAGCCCCAGTATCCAAAGTTTTGATGCTATTCTACTTTAAGATGCTTTGATGGAAAGTGCCTGTGTCAAGTATAAAACTCCATCAGTCTTCTACCCAATATGTGCCAAATGTGGTGTGCAAAACATTTAAGGGAAACTCTTCTTTCACCAAACTGTACCGACACATTTAATGGATAGCGTTGGAAGCCTTATCATTTAAAAGTAGAAAAATGTAGTCAGTTACTGGGCAGTCACTAAAGTTTACTTAAAACTAAAAATAGGGGCTGGTATTGTGGCTCAGTGGTAGAGTGCCCGCCTTGCATGTGCAAGGCCCTGGGTTCGATCCTCAGCACCCACATAAAAATAAGGGTGCTGGGTCCAACTACAACTAAAAAAAAAATATCGAAAACTAAAAATATAAATTGCTGCTTTATCACAAGCTTGCTCATCTTTTGTCTAAGGCTGGCTTAATGCCAAACATCTATATTAGAGACCAACTACCAAAATTTTAGGTGCTTTCATCTAAAAATAGTTGAAATAGGAACTCATGGTCTAAAGAGGAGTCTGCAAAGGGACCTATGGCTACCATCCACTGCATAAGACCACTTCTGCTTATCAGTAATTTTTCTTGCCCTTGCACAATAACGAGGGGCAAGTACCATTTGGTCTTTTGATCTTTGTTAGAGGTCTTGAATGCAGAGGTTCATAGTTTTGACAGATTCATCACTGATGTCTCCCCAGCTCTAGTGTTCACATAAAATCACACTGTGGTATTAATTATGAAGCATCTCCTATAATACTTCCTGGCGAGCGCGCTACCGCTTGAGCCACATCCCTAGCCCTCCTATAATACTTCCTATGGAGCTGCTTTTTGTTTTGCGACATACCACATATACCATACAAAAGCCTTGCAGAGTATATCGAAGCGGATATGTTTGTAAATTCTTTCCTTGACTGAACTTTTTAGATCCATCCAACAAATATGCTGGTAGATGGTCCCAATACTTAATACAAAATAAAAGACTACAGAAAATATCATGGAAGGTTACAACACAGGTGATTATAAACAAAGAGACAAGTCCATCAAAAGGGAAGGTGACAATTTTTATTAGTATTACAAAAGCAAAATTTAACTTCAGTCATTTGAATAATTGCAAGAGCAGACTAAGGGCTTAATCCTCACACAGGCACCAAGTCAGGCACAGTAGGTAGCTACAAATCATAAGAAAAAGGTTTCTTCTACCTAGGGCACTCTCCCGTGCTTTGGAATTAGGTTGCAAAACTCAGCACACCTAATCAGTTCCCTTTAATCCTCTCTTAAAAAAAATGATCTAGGTATTAACTAGCTGTCTAGTAAAAACTAGTCACTAAATCCTGGCCTGAGAGAGAGCTACATTTCCTTTAAAACAGAAGAAACTGGTTAAATGTGTACATTTCTGAGGGCTCAATGTGTGAGTCCCTAAAATGCAGACCTTGCGGGCTCAGACCTGTTTCACCTAATGCATGTGGAGGAAATGGAGGTGAGGTCCATCACCTGAGGAGCGCCAGAGCGCCAGCTCCAGCACAAACACTTCCCCGGGCAGCAGGAAAGGAGGTAGCAAGGACTTGGGCTGACATCTGAAGCACTAAGCTAACGTGCCTGGCAGAGGGGAGCCTCAGGAAGCACAAAATGTTATTCACCTGTGCTGTCCACAAATCTGAGGTTTCCATGTTAAGTTTTAAAGGACACAGTGGCATGTGTGACAAGGCAGAAAATTCAATCATGGTCTCAGGGTTTAAAAAATCCTGGTGTTTTCTGCCTCATCAGTACTAGTGCCTGTCTGCTTTTACCTTACACTGGAGAACAAAGTGTTCCACTCCCACACCTGCAGGCCCTTGTCAGAATCCTTAGTAAACTCAGCTAGCGTATTACTTTTTCAAGGAAGCATAGGATTAGAGGTATGTGAGGAGTGTAGTTATTGAAGGGAAGACTCAGTAAGTTCTAGGATACTGAAAATCAAGAGTACCCTAGAGCCCAAACCATCAAAAGCTGAACCAAATCTATTCTGAATTCTGGCAATACAGTGGTTCAAATGGAATCAATTGGATTACTGGGGGAAAAAACCAAAAACACCCACTTCTTATTCCACTTACTATAAAATCTAATATAAATAACTGCTAAATTTAAACCTAATACATCTTTTGAGTTGTGCATATGTAATTACATGTATTTAACAAGTTGCTGCCATGGCAGGCAGTATCTCTAAAATGAAACAAGATCATGAATATATTAGATGGCATCTGCTAGAATCACTGAAAAATTAGCTGGAAGTAAGTGCAGTATTTGGAGACAGATAACCATCCTCCAGATCCAGCTGACTGCTATCTATCTACCTTACGTATATGTCTGTGAGAGGATTAATTGCAGTTTATTCTAATAAGGTAGGCCAACACTGAATATGACATTTAATCATTCTACAGTCAGAGCTATAGTGCTGTAACCAGAATTTTCACAAAGGGTTTAAAGGTTGAAAGTTGCCTGATGTTAAGAGCTGCAATAAATACTGCATAATTGTCCCTTAACTACCTTAAATCCCTACCCAAAGCAATGAAGCTATCACCCATGAAGCAGCAGTCCATGAGCAAGTCCATGCCAATGTTGAAAGGTGCCAGAGTGCTGTCATGTGTTAATAGTCATTCAAGATCATGGAGTAATTACTAGTGTTCCTGAAGATCGCCAGAAGTTTAGCTGGTTTGGTTTTTTTGTTTTCCCAACAAAAGTTCATCATGGGAGCAGTTTTTGACCACAGATTCAACTTTTTCTTAGGTTGCAAAACTGGATCTGGTTGAAAGTATGACCCAAAATATTTGCAGCGCTTCAACTGAGAGGATGCCAGTAACTGTTCAACTCACTTTCGAAGTCTGATACTGTAAAAGCAGTTCTTAGTTTTCTCATCTAGCAGACAAGTCTGAATTACCTCATTACAGTGAATAACCTATACTTTTACAGTTTACTAAATTTTTACATTCAATTACCACATATTTCAAGATTTTTAATTCAAAACAAGAAATATACACGGGTTTAATTATTCAAGAACACTTGACTATTTGTCAGTTAATTTCATGGCAATATACACTCAGTCTCCAACTCTTTTGATTGATTTTACATATATTTTCACTGGATAAGTTTTTTGCAAATTAAAAACAGGAAATGTTATCTTTTCCCTTCTTCCACAATAAGAAATATAGGGTTAAAATGGCGATTACTTAGATGTTTTCTACAATGATATCTCTTAAAATTCAGTTTATTAATTTAAAGGACTATAATTAAATAATCTAGCATGAAAGTTGTATAAAGATCATTAATATAAAAAGATGCAAACAAAATCATGGCGAATAAATGCTAAGTATAGAGGAAGAAATGTTTAGGTCTGTAATATCTTAAATATGCAGCCAGTTACCCTATTTTGCATTGTCAACTATATAAACATTTTGCACTTGCAGAAGACAGAATGACAGCATAGGAATTTGTATTGCTCTTTAAAAATCCAACATCTGCACACACTGCAAGTTTGTATCACACACATTATCTCCTTATTCAAGTGACTAGCCAGTATAATCACAGGTTTAAATGCATCAACTTTAAACTGGGAATACTTCTTGAAGAATTTCAAAGCCCATAAAATGTATGGTGTTGATTAACCTCGCAACCGTGTTAAGATTAAATCCAAGAAAATTCTTTAGAATTATGTGTTATTTTTACTGTTATTTTGTAGAGGTAGGCCCATTCACATTTCACTTAAGAGTCTTGGCAACATGCACATAATATCCCAATAGTGTAAATGTTTTAGTAGCAAATGTAAGTGGTTTAAAAAAAAATGTGCTCAATTAAAAAAGAGAAACCTAGTTTTGGAAATAATTTCAATGACTCTTGAACTTGTAAAGATTCATTAAAATCCAAGCAACTGCTAGTATTTCTCCTTATTAACATGGAAGTACAAAAAGAATGTTCTGATTAAAGGTCCCATATTTCCCAGAAAAATAAAAGCCCAGAAATTTGCAGACATGATAAAATTTAAATTTCATGCAATTTATAGCCACAAGTATCGTTCGAAGAAGCTGTAGGACAATGACTTTGCCCTTTCCCTAAGATGTGGTCATTCATTTCATGAATGGGAAGTCCATAATTAACAATATTAGATTTTAGGATTTATGACTGGAAATAGTTGACTAGGCTTTTCTTTTCTGAGGAGTAAGATTATAGGGAAAGAACGTTATTAAACATACAATACAAAGTATCTTATTTAGAGATAAATCGCAATGTAAAAGAGACTGTCTTTGATAAATGGCAACACTCATTCAACAGGAAGGAGGCTCTGATAAACCCAGAAACTATCTCTTCCATTTCCCATTCATTCTCATGAAAAATTTCAAAGTCATGATAATTGTAGCAGAAAGTCAGCCTTCAGTCTAAAAGCCACAAAGCTACATCGTGGTTCATCCAAGTCATGGTTAGCAGATTTTTGCTTTATACTTAAGAAAACTCAGACACTTTCAAACAATTGAGATAAAACTTATACTGTGCTTGATTCTATTTTATCACTGTTAATTTTAGTCTGTGCAGATTATGTATGTATGTGTTCATTGAGTTGCTGGATTGGGATCTAGCATTAACCAGCAAGGATCTTCCAACCTTCAGAGTTACTGAATCAAAGAGTAAATTGAGTAACTTGTAGAACTGGCACTTGTAATCGATAGTTTCCATACTAGATGCATGCAGCTCTTATAAATACTAAAAGAGGCATTTTTGCCAAGTCTCAACATGCTTTCTTTATTGTAAATTCCACTAATTTAACCAGTTAATGGAATTTTCTGTAGGGGCACAATTTCATTAAGTTTTACTTACAAAACAACAGTATGCTGTTCTTTTATTTTAAAAAAGAACTCACTGTGTTTAAAATATAAATTGGCAGAAAGTAACTGATAGATCTAATTAGTAAAGCAGGGTCACAGTTTCATAGAGGTGTGTAACGATATGTATGCATTAACCATCAAAAGAAGGGGTCCATCCAACTAATTCTTTTAATACAAACTTGAACATTGTTTGTAAATGCCTCATTTAGAGTAGTGATTAGGGAAAGAGTTTAGAAAAGTCCAAGTAATAAAAATGTATTCAATTACTTGGGAAAGTTAAAAAGCTAATGCAACAATGTTACATCTAGATAAAAAACATTATTCAAAAGCAATTCAAATACCGAAAAGGGTTTCAAATGGAATATTTTATTAACATGGTAGTTGTCTTTGTAACATGTGCACACACACTCGCACACTCAGAATGATCTGCCTGGGGAAAAAAGACTATGCCTAAGGGGAAAATGAAAAATAAAAAATTCCTGTAGGTTTTCATTATTGTAGGCAATTATGTCCACATCACTTACAAAGCTATTGCCAAATCTGTCCAAGGAAGCAGAGTTTGAAAGGGGAGGGGGGAGATTTTGGGATAAATTCCACAGTGGCATAGCAGAGCTCTCAATATGAGAAAGCTGACATAATGTGGACTTTTGCTGTGAATTTTCTCTTTGCAAAATATGGGAAGAAGTTTATCAATGGGCAGAAAATAAGAGAAGGCGGTGTGAAGTAGGCTTTTGCAGTCAATTTTCCTCACAGTATTGTGCAGGGTCAATCAAGAAAATGCTTAGTCTTTCTCTGGAACCAGTTTCAGAACTTTTCCAATTGCAATGGTCTTACCTAGAAATGAAATTAAAAAGAAACAAACAAAAAATACAAACTTTCAGTAGTTAACAGCACGTCTATATATGGTATTAAATACTAACTATCTGGCTTTATCAGCAAAGCTGGTTTAAGGTTAAATAATCTTATTAAGCAGGTCTTATTTGGGGGGCTGGAAAAGAGATAGGTTTTCACTATCCTTGGATAAACAAAATGTGGCCTATCCACACAATGGAGTATCATTGAGCAATAAAAATAAATTATAGTACATGTATCAACATGGCTGAACCTCAAAACCCTGCTAAGTTTAATAAAAGGACCACATATTTATGATTCTTTCATGGAAATCCAAAAAAGACAAACATAAAAGATAGATCAGTGGTTGTCTAGGGCTAAAGGGTAGGAATAAGGGGGGCTTAAGGCTTCTTTTTAGGTGTTCTAAGTGTACTAAAACTAGAATGTGATAATGGTCATACAACTCTGTAAGAACACTAAATCCACTAAGTTATGCACTTAAAATTAAAACAGGTCAATTTCATGCAGAAATTATATTTATATTTAAAGCTCTAAGGAAAAAAAAATGCCTATCCTTAGCAGCTGAAAAGATGTAGCCTGCAATCCAATGAAAACATTCTTCCAATAGTATTCCTATGGACTGAAAGAAGGATACAGAACCACTGGGGTATTGTGAAAACTTTAAAAACAAACAAACAAATAAATACCCAAGTTATCTTTTAGGGGGAAAAAAATTTCTAGGATAAAAATCCTTGTTACATTTTTTTTTCTTCTATCTGCCTGATTATCAGGTACTGACTATAAACTAACACAATTACTAAGCTAAGCCAAAATCCAATTTCACTATTGCCAAGATTTTCAAGATAAGAAATTTAAAGTAAAAGAGACACTGTCTTTACTGTTTTCTCTAAAATAAGGTTCAGTGACTGTATTCATCACCCTGGCTTCACATAGTTCTTAACACTTATTAGATATTCAAGTAAGTTTTTGCTGAATGGATTGGAATTACCATGTGAATATTGTATATTTCAACTGGAACATGGAGTTTTATGTAAATTTTTCTAACCTTAAAATAGTTTTATCTAAGTGCTGAAGGTGACCTCAAACTCCTTAAACTTGTGATCCTCCTGCCTCAGCCTCCCAAATTGCTGGGATTACAGAAGTGTACCACCATGCCCAGCTAAATCTGTTTTCACATCAAAGAATTTCATGAACCTGAAAGGAAAATTACAACTGTTCTTTATCACTCAGAGGTTGACAGAAATGGATGCACACAAAAGGAGATCAGTATCACACCTCTGGAAAACTATGTATTTTTTTAAAAAAGAAAAAACCATGAATACGCCTGTATTTTATTTTCTTTTTTTTTTTTTCTGGGGATGGCCTTGTGCATGTGACGCAAGCACTCTACCAACTGAGCTGTATCCCTAACCCGCCTGTATTTTCATTTAGTAATGCCCTTCAATAGATGAATGGATTAAAAAATATGGCATTTATTCACAATGGAATATTACTCAGCACTAAAAAATAACAAAATCATGGCATTTGCAGGCAAATGGATGGCATTAGAGCAGATTATGCTAAGTGAAGTTAGCCAATCCCTAAAAAACAAATGCTGAATGTCTTCTTTGATATAAGGGGGGTAACTGAAAATGGGATAGGGAGGAAGAGCATGAGAAGAAGACTACCATTAAATAGGGAAGAGAGGTGGGAGGGAAAAAGAGGGAGAAGGGGAGTTGCACGGAAGATGGAAGGAGAACCTCACTGTTATGCAGAATACATATATGATGTGATGAGAAAAAGAAAAAAAAAAAGTGTGTCACATTAGATTGGATAGAGAGAGAAAGGATGGGAGAGGAGGGGAGGAATAAGGGGGATAGGAAGGGCACCAGAATAGACAATATGATTGATGTATGTACATTCCATGTATGTATTATATGTCAAAATACATTCTGCTGTCCTGTATGACTAAAAAAAATAAAAATAAATCGTATGGTTAAAAAAAAAAAAAAAAAAGAAATCATTTAGTAAATTTAATTACCTTAAAAACCCTCTAATAACAAAATATCAAAATTAAAGGTCTTACTTCATATACAGTATGGTCAATTCTGTTTGTTGTTCAATATATTCAACTCAACATTTATTCGACAAATATTATGGAACATAAATCTGTATTTCCTTTGAACCTGTTGCAATGTGGACTTTGCTAGGCATCCTAGAAATCAACTTAGCAGGACTTACCCTCATCTCTTAAAGTAAAACGACCCATTTGAGGGAAGTCTTTAAAGGTCTCAAGGCAGATGGTTCCTGCTGTCCTTAAGCGGGCGATGCATACTTGATCTTGTTTCACAAAACGGGGTCGAGTCTTACTTTTTTCCCCTGATTTTTTGTCTACCAAGCAGATTAAGGCCTATCCAAGAAAAGATAAGAAAATCAGAAAAACGCCAAATATAAGCAACTTTTAGGAGTACAAATAAAAATGTATCATAATTGCCCATTAGAAACTTTTAAGATAAAACAATCTCTTTTTTCTTTTTTGGTACCAGGGATCAAAACAGGGGTGCTTAACCACTGAGTCACATCCCAGCCCTTTTTATTTTGACTCAGTCCACTAAGTTGCTGAGGCTGTCCTCAAAATCATGATCCTCCTGCCTTAACCTCCCAAGCTGCTAGGATTATAGGCTTGCACCACAACACCTAGCAAGATAATAAATCAAAACAAGTCAGTAAATAAACAAACCAATTAGTTTAAAATAAACTCACTGTTATTTCGACTTCCTCAATACAGGTATGAATATGCAGCACCGCATTATACCCTGGGCAGATGATGGATTTGTGCTCTATAATCACTATCTGCCAAATAAGGAAAAGATGAATTCTTTCTTATTAACCTTGTTCACAAGGTGAGTTAGATTGCCTAATTTCAAAGCATGAATTTCAGTATCCTATTCTACTAAAAATGGCAAGTGCCTGGTAAACTTTAATCATTACCACCACTCACAAGCTACCTAGATGTGAACTTGCCGTAACTTTACCCACTTCTCAATAACCAACATCCACTAAAAGTAAACAACCTTATATATCTGACATCAAATCTAACCTGATTAGTCATCATACTTTATTAATAGTATTCAAAACTTCTGTTAACCACACCAACTATTCAATGTCATTCTCCAGGGAGCTCAGGTTGCTACTGACATGGAGAAAATGTGTGTGTGATTCATATCTGCTAAGTTATTTGCTATGAATGAGCAGACAAACCACAACTTCCAAGGCAACTGAGCTCTAGTCAAAGTGAATGACACTAAACAAAATGTAAGTAATGATAAATCACTACTAGTATCTGTTTTACAAAGTGAATATTAGTTACATTTTGATCAATTGATCAAAAATAGGCATTCACAAAAAATAGTCCCTACTCAATAAGTACTTGTATCATCTTGAAGACTGAGATATACATCATAATGGTGATATATAAATGGCTCCTACTATAAATTTTCCTAATATTGGTTAAGTGGCATGTCACAAATATTCAAGACAAAAGACACTAAAATTCTAATTAACTTCTCTTTCTCTTCTTAACATCACTACAACAACTATAATAAGTAATCTACCTGGGCATCAAACGTGCGTCCAGAATGACAAAGGTTATTAGGATCACAAAGTATGAATCCTGGAAGAATCTCTTCTTCTTCGATTCCTTTGAGTCTGATTTTGAGGTTTTCACCTGGTGCTACAGAATCTGTTTCTACATCATCAGAAAGTATTCCAAGAACTTCCACGTTGTGCTTTAAGATAAATCAAGAAAGGTTTTATGACATTCACTGCATTGTAGACCACAAGAATGCCAATTTCACCTCATGATCGCCACATTAATGTATATTCATTAAATATACCATGCATCCTAATCTTGCAGCAAAGACAGTAAATATGATATCTCATTCTAGATGTACAGCTGCCAGTGAAAGTTTTTCCGTCTTCAATAATAGGGATTGATCCTAGGGCCTCAAAATGCTAGGCAAGCCCTTTACCACTGAACTACCCTACTCTCTAACCTGTGATCTTCTAAATATCACATTCTAATATTTTCAAGTAGAACAGAGTACAAACTAGCATTTTTTTTTTTCACTTTTTTAAAACCAAAACACGAAATTTAATATCTAACTTTTGACTTTATGGATGTAAAATTTTATTCCTGGGGCATTCTAGGACTTAATAGATCTATCTTCCATGACCTAACAACTACAAAATACCTGAAGTGTGTACCTGTTTGCCTAATCAGTGAGTTAATCCCTGATGGAATTAACTAAAGTGGCAGGGTGTGACTGGAGGAGGTGGGAATTAAGAGTGTGGCTTTAGTGCATACATCTGTATCTGGCAAGTAGAGTCTGTGCTTCCTGATCACCCTGAAGTGAGCTGTTTCTCTCTACTACCCTCCCACCATGATGTTCCCCCTCACCCTCAAGCCCTGAGGAATGGAGCCGGCCTTCTATGGACTAAAATCTCTCAAACTGTGAGCCCTCAAATAAACTCTTCCTTGGTGGTGCTGGGGACTGAACCCAGGGCCTTGTGTGTGTGAGGCGAGCACTCTACCTACTGAGCTATATCCCAGCCCCCTGTCCTATAACTGTGCTGGTTGAGTCCTTTAGTCATCACAGCAGCAAAAAAGCTGATTAAAACAGTACTTCTCGAAAGTTACTGCTGCAACAACTAAGCTTGAAAAGCACATAACTGTTTAATGAATATAGGATTTCCTTTTGGGAAAGGAACTAGACAGTAATGGTAGTTGTTGCACAATATTCTTAATATACTGTTACTGGTGATAAATTTTATGTGTTCCCCTGACTTTTGTGATAGTGCTACAGACCAAATTGAGCAAAAACTCAAATCAACAATTATTTTCTTTCAGTGTCAGCCTGGAGTTGCAGTGATGATCATGTTAGGAAATGTAGGCTTAAAATAGAAACCCTAAAGTACAATTTGTAAGGTGCCAATGATACTTAAACTTGGGCAATGGATAGACACCTTTTCTAATTCACAGACCCTGGAATGAGCATGGTAAAAAGAAAATCTTCAATTAAATCTATTAAAAATCTCTATTTGGGGGGCCGTTGCTCAGCGGAAGAGCACTTGGCACCTGTGAGGCGCTGGGTTCGATGGTGCAATAAAATAAAGGTATTGTCCAACTACAATTGAAAAATAAATATTAAAAAAAAATCTCTATTTGGAAGTTCTGATGATTCAAGTCAATATTCCCACCCAAGCAATATCTCTGAAGGTGTTACAGAAGCCCTCTCTCTTGAAAACAGTTAGTGTTTTAGCAACAGGTCATCTGCAAATATCAGATGAGCCGTCAGAAATATTTAATAATATTTCATAGTGATATTGCCATGTTTTAATGAAACATCAACAGAAAAAAATTTACAATAAGGTAGGAGGAATTAAAAAAAAAAAAAAACCCATTTAGGATAAAGGCAAATTCTCTGGTCAAAACAAATTAAGATTGGAGATATTATTTTATAATATTTAAAACGAGAAAGCTTACTAGATCATAATTAAACCTGTTTTCTTCCTTGGCTTCCTCAATGTTAAGGAAGTCACTTAAGTGCACAAATCTCTATTTACTTGCCTATAAAGACAGTAGCGATGATGGTCTTCATGGGGCACTTCATGCTATATCTTTTAGCTCTAACATGTTAATACTGAACCCTCCATTTCTCAAATGAATAACAGAAATACCTTTCTAAATAGTTTTTCTACAAGTTTACACTTGGCATTGGTAAGACATAATCATTATTTTAAAGTTAAGTTTGAAAATGATTGGGTTATAGTTTTAGCCTAATCAGTGAGTTAATCCCTGATGGAATTAACTAAAGTGGTAGGGTGTGACTGGAGGAGGTGGGAATTAAGGGTGTGGCTTTAGTGTATATTGTATCTGGCAAGTAGAGTCTGTGAGATGCTTCTTTCTGCCACCCTCTCCCACCATGATGTTCCGCCTCCTTGCTAACATTTTCAATAGAAAATCTAAACAGCAAAGAGCATTACTAACTCTTACCTTATTTGGCATCATCACAAGTTGCTGGCCTTTACAAATAGATCCTGATTCCAGCTTTCCCAGGACCACAGTGCCCATATCCTGTTCAAATAAAATAATAAAATTAAAAATCATGTTTCAGACCTTTATTGCCGCTCTACAGCAGTTGACAAGCTCAAAGTGAAATTCTATAGTACTTTCTTATAAAATCATTAGCTTAAAGTAGAATGGTATTGTGTGCACGTACAAATATGTAACCAGGAATTCCACTATTATGTGTAATTAAAAATGCACCAATAATAAAGGAGTAGAATGTTTAGGATTATCCTTAAACATGGGGAGGGGGACAAATGCTCCGTAATAACTGTGTCATAAGCATATGTATGATTATATTAATTATTAAGTATGCTTAAAATTTAAAAGCGAAGATGGTGCAGAAGACAGCAAATATCATTAAGAGGGAAGATATGAATTGTTTGTACAATTTCAGGTTCTCCTGATCTAAGCCTGTTTCCTCTTGTATAAATTTGGAAAACAATAGTTGTTCAAGAACATTAGAATGGAAGACAGAACCTGAGAGCGATATATTAAATGAAATAAGCCAAATTCAGAAAGTCAAAGTCATGTTTTCTCTCATGTGGAAACTAGAGAGACAAAAGGGGGTGGGGCAGATCTAGGAGAGTAGAGGAAGGGGACCAGGGAGAAGGAGGATGGAAGGGAAATGGGAGGTACTGGTGAACAAAATTGACAAAATCACATTGTTACTGTAAAACTTTTAAAAATTAAGGTTGTGGGCTAGGGATATAGCTCAGTTGGTAGAGTGCTAGCCTTACATGCAAAAGGCCTTGGATTCAATCCCCAGCTTATTTATTTTAACAAGTAAAAACAGAAAAACAAAAAGCCAAACCAAAGACTAACACCTGGATTGGTGAGGCTATGATAAAACTAGCACTCATATGCTGCTAGTGATATTATAAATTAACATGATATTTTCACAAGGCTGTGTATCAATATCCATCAACTTTAACGTGGGAATACTTTAAGCCCATCTGTGATGAATTTATTGCTAAGAAGTGATCACTGACCAGGCATGGTGGTGCATACCTATAATCCCAGTGAACTGGGCCCAAGGCAGGAAGATTGCAAGTTCAAGACTAGCTTCAGAAACTTAGTGAGGCCCTGTCTCAAAACAAATCATGGTCTACATACATAATATATATGGTATACCATATGTACCATGAAAAAAAGATATTATATCATTAATAAGATTGTTTCCTAATTAGAAATAAACACGAAACAATGATTCTGCCTCCCACAAAATCCAATTTCTTTAAATTTTGGGTACCTTGTACTTATCCACAATTGGCAGCCTGATTGGTCCATCAACTGATCTATTGAAGTTTGGCAAATTATCCAGATATGGAATAAATGGTAATCCACTGAGAATAAAACAATACCCATTAGAGAAAAGTCAACATAAATACAAAAATTTTAAGAAGTTACACAAATGTACTCAACTTGGCTGTAATATTTCCATTCTACCCATGACTCTTCTAATTCAATTTATTATGTTATCATACTCCCCAGAACACTACAATAAACTTTCTCTTTTATTTGAATTGGAAGATTTAACATTGTGTAGCTGCCTTTTTTTTTGCAGAAATTACAAGCTGATCCTAACATTCATATGGGAAATTTAATGAGCTTGGAATAGCCAAAACAATCTAGAAAATACCAAGATTGAAGACATACACTTCCTGATTTAAAACATCAGAAGTACAGTAAGCTAGATTATGTGGTACTAGAAGAGAACTGAAATCCAGAAATAACCTCTGAAGGCCATTTGATTTTCATTGATCCAATTCAGTGAAGAATCATGTTTTCAACAAATTGTGCCTGAACAGCTGGACATCCATATGCAAAAGCAAAAATTTAGATACAGACCTTCAACTTACACTTCTCATAAAAGTGAACTATAACACATTTAGAAGAAAATATTTTTGTGACCTTGGGTCAGGCAATGTTTTCTTAGATATAACACCAAAAGAACGATCAACCAAAGGGGGGAGAAAAAATAAAAAGATAAACTGGACCTTATCATCAGTAAAACATTGTGTGCTTCAAAGGATACCAAGTGAAAAAAGAGGGCTGGGGATAGAGCTCAGTGGGTAATAATGGAAAGCCTTGGGTTCAATCCACAGCATGCACGTGCATACGCACATGGAAACCATGTGTAAGATGCATGAAAATACTTTCTAATCATGTATTTGATAAGGGAATTTGTATCCAAATACAACCCAATTAAAAATGGGCAGTGGTTCCTAGTATTTTTAAAGTCAAGGGTATAGCCATACTTAAAACAAATTTTTTTGATAGGTATAGATGGACAGAATGCCTTTATTTGCTTATTTTCATGCAGTGCTAAGGATTGAACCCAGTGCCTCACATGTGCTAGGCAAATGCTCTGCCACTGAGCCCCAGCCCCAGCCCATATTTGCTTAAAGTTACTTATTAAGAGACACACACACATATTTTGGGTACTGAGGATTGAGCTCAGGGGCACTTGACCACTGAGCCATATCCCCAGCCCCATTTTTAGAAACAGGGTCTCACTGAGTTGTTTAGCATCTTGCAATCCTCCTGCCTCAGCCTCCCAAGCCACTGGGATTACAGGTGTGTGCCACCTTGCCCAGCTAAGACATAGTTAAAAAAAAGAAATAAAAGGTTACTTACTTGTACCAAGGACAGAAATCTGATTGCTCTTTGAGATTTGCTCCAGTCAGTCCTGAGCAGGGCATAAAGTGAATGTCTTTTTTGGGATTGAAGCCAACTTTTTTCAAAAATGGCACTAGTTTCTCTTTACATTCTTCATATCTATGAATATTTATAAATAATTCAATTATAAGGTCAACCAATGAACTCTAGGGAAATATGCATAGAGTAGCAAAACCATGTTTTATTTTACCAACATATCTATTAAAAGACCAGAAAGACATCTACACTTACCTCTCATTGCTCCAATTTACTGTTGGATCATCCATCTTATTAATAAGCACAATTAAGTGTTTTACACCTGCCGTCTTTGCCAACATTGCATGCTCTCTCGTCTGTCCTCCTTTTTCAAAGCCAGTTTCAAACTCTCCTTTCCTGGCTGAGATGACCTATTCCAAGAAGTTAAGGAATTTATTCTTACACATTGACAGACTTTTCAAGCAGTAAAACATCTTTCATTTATATCAGAAATAAGATGATAGAAGAAAGTTACAATGTACGTGCTTTTGAATGTTGCTTCAGATTTGAGTGGTTAGGTCTGGGGGTGTAGCTCAGTGGTAGAGTGGGCACTTAATGTGCTTGCTTATTATTTATTTATTAGTTTTCGGCAGACAATATCTTTGTTTGTATGTGGTGCTGAGGATTGAACCCGGGCTGCACGCTTGCCAGGCGAGCGCGCTACCGCTTGAGCCACATCCCCAGCCCCTTAATGTGCTTATTAGCATGTAGAAGATCCCAGGTTCCACTCACCGCACATTTTTTTTTAAATCAAATCATATGATTTAGGACATTTCACAGGAAAATGTCAGATTTGAGGAATGACTAAAGGCCTTAAAAAACGAGTGGTTTACTATTCATTGCTAGAAGGTTAAACATTTATTAGACACTAAGCTCTGACACATTTATAGATAATAGTGATAGGAGAGAAAGTTTAAAATGTATTTTCAGAAGTAAATTATAAAGATTTATTGGGCATATTAGTGCAACAAAAATGAAAATTGTCACCATGTGTACGACATCATAGCTCAGTGTAAGCTACATTCTAACTTCTGAAAGGTGAATTTGGACATTTATGTGAAGCTATAAATTGGGTTGCTAACAAATACACAGATGGAAATGTCTTTCTTACCAGCACAGCCAGATCAGCCTGAGAGGCACCACCAATCATATTTGGGACAAAACTCTTGTGGCCAGGGGCATCTAGAATTGTGAAATGCTTCTTTTCTGTTTCAAAATAGGCTCGACCCACTTCTACTGTTTTACCTTTGTCCCGTTCTTCCTGATTTGTGTCTAAGGCCCAAGATAAGTACCTTGAAAAAAAACAAATTAAATAATAATAGAACATGAGATTCTTTTAAAAGACATTCTTCTCTCGTCCACCGCTGCCGCCTCCTTCTTCTGCCGCTCCTGGAGCTGCTTGTGTGCTCGTTCGGTGCGGACCTGGTACCTCTTTTATGAAGCGGCAGCTGAGGTGACTCTGGCGCTCACCATGGCCGACGAAAAGCCCAAGGAAGGAGTCAAGACTGAGAACAACGATCATATTAACTTGAAGGTGGCGGGGCAGGATGGTTCTGTGGTGCAGTTTAAGATTAAGCACTTAGTAAACTAATGAAGGCATATTGTGAATGACAGGGTTTGTCGATGAGGCAGATCAGATTCCGAATTGACAGGCAGCCAATTAATGAAACAGACACCTGCACAGTTGGAAATGGAGGATGAAGACACAATTGATGTGTTCCAGCAGCAGACAGGAGGTGTCTACTGAAAAGGGAACCTGCTACTTTACTCCAGAACTCTGTTCTTACAGAATACATTCTCAATTAGAAAACTGCAATTTGGTTCCACCACATCCTGACTACTACAGTATAGTTTTCTTTATTCTTTCATTTTCCCCTTCCCCATTCCTTTATTGTACATAAAGTAACTGGTGTATGTGCACAAGCATATTGCTTTTTTTTTTTTTAAAACTAAATGGCCAATGATATGTTTTGATTGACATCAAATGGAGATGGGATGGGGAAAAATACTGGTTCTGTGAAAATATCCCCTTTCTCCATTAGTGGCATGCTCATTCAGCTCTTATCTTTATATTCCAGTAAGTTATTTTGCTCTCACTGTTTTAACAAAAAACAACAACAACAACAAAAAACTGAACATAAAAATCCTTGCATACCTTGTTCGATTGGAGAATTTTAATGTTTTTCATTTATCATTGTAAAACCAAGGACAATTTTATAACTTTTTTGTACGTAGTTGTTAATTGTAGGGCAATCTGTCTTTAAGTAGGGGTAAATTACTCTTAAAAAAGATTCCTAGATAGTTTTCCCTTCAAGTCAAGCATCTTGTTGTTTAAATAAACTTCTTGTTTAAAAAAAAAAAGGACATTCTTCTACCATGAAAAGTAAATAACGACATCTTGCTTTGTGTCCATCATACAACTAAGTCATAAACAGGGCTGGTAAAATATAAAAATTAGAAGAATAAAATGTGGCGGGTACAGTGGCGCATTTCTGTAACACCAGTTTCTTGAGAGGCTGGAGCAAGAGGATCATAAATTCAAAGCCAGTCTCTGCAACTTAGTGGGATATAACGCAGAGGTGGAGCACTTGCTTTTTTAGTAAGCATGAGGTCTTGAATTCAATTCCTAATGGCAGGAAGAGGTGGAGAAGGGGAAGCACACTAGTACCACTCAAAGAGTTTTTATATATACCTACAATTATATATTCCATAAGCAAATGTTATTTATGAAAATAAGAATATAAGCTAATAACACACATAGAAAGGTACTTAGTACCAATGCCAGTATCATTGTGAGTGCTGCAAGAATGACCTCCTTTATATTCACATTACAATTACATAGTACGAAGTACAAGTCATGAGTGTAAAAAGTAAGGATATATTTCAAAAGTAAAGACCACCAACCAATCATGTGGGAGCACTGGTTACTTGCTGAAAATTATTTCAATATTACTTTGCTGTGTAAAAATTATATAAATAGGGTTGGCAGTATAGCTCTGTGGTAATTGCTTAGCTGGCATGCTTGAGGCCCTGAGTTCATTCCCCAGTACCATTAAAAATAAAAACAAATCAACCCCTTCTCTCACGACTAAAAGGCAACCACTGTTATTATTTTTCCCACGTTTTTCTTTCCAGTATTTATTTACATTATGACCATATAATAGCCTAAGAACAATAATGTTTTCTGCTTTCTCCCAAATGCCACTATAAATTCCTATTCCTACATATTATAAAGTCTGTAAATGTAATTTGTTGGTGGTTATATGATGTCCCAACTGAATGGACGATTGACAATTTATTCAATAAGTGTCCTATTACTAGAGGTTTGGATGATTTCTAAATTTTCTGTGTAAGCTACAGTCACCAGGAATAGATGTACTGTGTATTATGAGGTGAAGGGAAATATTACAAAACCATTACGTGGGCAGCATTTCCTTAAGTGATTTATAGCATCACAAAAGTTTACCAGGTTTCTCTGTTTTTTTCTTTAGCTTCTCTTTCATATTTTTCAAGTGTCCTTTTGTCAACCATTCCAGTCAAATACCTGAAAATGATTAGAGAAAGAAAGAAGTGAACAATTACTCTGTAAAAATAACAAAAACTTTAAATCCCTTGAGAGGCATTATCTCCAGAAATCAAAAGTTTTTTTTTTTTTTTAAAGAGAGAGAGAGAGAGAGAGAGAGCGCAGCGCGCGCGAGAGAGAATTTTCTTTAATATTTATTTTTTAGTTTTCGACAGACACAACATCTTTGTTTGTTATGTGGTGCTGAGGATCGAACCCGGGCTGCACACATGCCAGGCGAGCACGCTACCACTTGAGCCACATCCTCAACCCCTCAAGTTTGTTTTTTAAAAATATTATTTTTTTTGCAGTTGTACACAAAAACTTTATTTATTTATTTGTTTATACGAGGCGAGCACTCTACCAATGAGCCATAACCCCAGCCCCACAGAAAACAAGTTTTTAAAGTAAATGTGCCACTGGTGATGATAAAATCATGGAAAGTGGAAAAACTTTATAGAGGAGAATACTGGCAAACACCACCTTAACCAATCCTGGCTAATGTCACCAGTACTACATAAAACATATTGAATAAATAAAATACGATTTTGGATACCATGGATCTTTTATAGGATGCACTGAGAAAAGCACAACATATTTTTAATGATATTCTTGCCCCAAATGTAAAACCTTGATAGAATTGTGAGAAAACAGCAGTCAAATCTAATTGAAGAATAGTCTATGAAATAAATGAATAGTGCTCCTAAAATTATCTAAGGTTATAAAGCATAGGACTGAGAAGATGTCATATGTTGAAAACTAAGAAGATCTAAGAATTAAGTTCATTGTGGAATTGCAGAAAAACTCATAAAAGATCTGTTGTCTAAGTTAATAGTATTATACTAATGTTAATTTTCTAGTTTTGATGAGCTATGGTTATATAGAATGTTTGTATTAGGGATGGCTCAATGAAGGGTCTGTGGAACTCTGTACTGTTTCGTGACCTTTCTGTAAGTCTAACAATTTCCAGAATGAAAATTTTTTAGAAAAGTAAATGTAGGGTTGGGGGTGTAGCTCAGTGACAGAGTGCTTGTCAAGTATGTATAAGGCTCTGGGTTCTATTCCTAACACTGGAAAACTACAACAGAACAAAGTAAATATAAACACTATAAAAAAAAAAAATTCAACAATGTTATCCAAATACCTGTCAAAGTGACACTATAATTTTAAAATAGTTCCTTGGTAATGCCTACTTCCCTCCATTCACTGTAAATCAAAGCCTTCCAGTTCCTAGCTTTCCCCTTTTTGTGTTCTCAGTGACAGTACAGTGTCCTGAATGTAGGAACCTCTGAAATGCCACCCAAAATTACATCCTACCAACAAACATTATATATTCTCCTGACACATTATCAAATAGGCATGCCACTTCCATCTATGTATGAGCTTTAGTCAAGGATGCCTGTTTTAAGCAAATTTCCAGACACTAGTGAGTAGTAATTGGCAAGATTATCAATTAAGATTATTGAACTAGGCAAACCATGTTATGCTCTCTAGCTCTTTTGATGACCTAGTTTAGAAGAAATGGGGTTAATACAGAGGGAATTAAAAAAATTTAGGGTCTTTTAATTATAAAGATCTACCAAAATTAAATACTTTATATTAAAGGCCAGCCATGGGGTTTTCATACCTAAATAGCTTCTATAATATGATTTACGTAATCTTAAAATGCTACCCAGACTACCTGCTTTTGATTAAATCCACATAAATTTAAGGAGCCGATGAATGAAGAAAATAGTTCTCTCATTCACCAGATTTAAGAACTGGTGGGGCTGGAGACAAGAACTCAATGTTCGGTGCTTCCTAACATGCATAAGGCCCTGAGTTCAATCCCTAGCACCAAAAGAAGGAAAGGAAAAAAGAAAAAAGAACTAGCTTTCATCATTCCCAAGTAAATTACAAAATCTCCTCAACTTAAAGTAAGGTTATGCCGTACCCCAATGTAAACTGAAAATACATTTAAAACATCTAACCTATTGAGTATCATTGCTTAGCCTACCTTACCTTAACATGCTCAGAACATTTGCATTAGCTTTAACCTAGGAAAAATATTCCCCTAACAAAGTATTTTATAACAAAGTGTTAAATATCTCATGTATTCCAATAAAAGGGCATTTTGTCAACAGATAGGAGGTAAAAAGGCATAATCATTATATCCAGAAATGCTGGTGTCAGAAAACTGTAGAGTACAGGTTGTTTAACCTAGTGGTTACTGACTGGAAGTTGCAGTTTGCTGTGTCTGCCCAGCATCACTGGAGTACCATTCCACACTAGAAAAACAAAATTCAAAGTAGTTTTTCTATTGAATCACTATTGCTTTTGTACCACTTTAAGTCAGGGACCATATTCAAAGCATACTAAGATTACCTGTGATCTAGGGTTTTGTATTAGTTTCTATTAAAAAAAAAAAAATCTAGGCCTGGCACAGTAGCATAAGCCTATAATCCCAGTGGCTCAGGAGGCTGAGGCAGGAGGATCTTGAGTTCAAAGCCAGCCTCGGCAAAAGTGAGGTGCTAAGCAACTCAGTGAGACTCTGTCTCTAAATAAAATACAAAATGGGGCTGGGAATGTGGCTCAGTGGTTGAGTGCACCCGAGTTCAAACCCCAAAAACAAACAAAACTAAAAAGAAATGTATTTAATTAATGTCTACTGAGCGTCTGATGGTGATTAAGATACTAACACTGAGCACACTGCAAAAAATCACTAAACATCATCAGCCTTCCCTACAGGTGATTTTTATTGTCTTCTTAACTTGAGGTTTATAATGCCTGAAATTCACTTAATTAATTTTATTATTTAACAAAAGATAGACTTACATTATTTGTCCTCCAATGGTTGACTTGCCAGCATCTAAAAGTAATATCAACAACATGCAGCAACAGGTTAAAAAACAGCAACCAACTGCTACATATGCAAACACAACCACAGCAGCTATTTTTCAGCATCTGTAATTAAGTCTTGTAAAAGCAAGTAAAGTACAACAGATAGGATATGGGGCATAAAGCCTAGTTACCTTCTCCTTTGGAAAGTGAGGCTGCCAAGTCTCCCTACAGCACCATAATGGCTCAGACATGCTTTACTGATAAAAAGAACTTCTGAACAAATTGTTCTCCTATGTCCAGCTAGTAGCCCAGCAGCAACAGAATAAATATACTTCCCCAAGGAAAGCCTGAGAGGACTGCAATAAAAGCTAAAAAAACTGTGAACTAATAGCCTTCCTTTCACTATATATATATTTAGTTATAGTTGGACACAACACCTTTGTCTTATTTGTTTATTTTTATGTGGTGCTGAGGATGGAACCCAGGGCCTCACCCATGCTAGGCAAGTGCTCTGCCACTGAGCCACAGCCCCAGCCCTTCCTTTCACTTTTTAACAAATGGGAGAGGTGCTCCTTTACAAATTTCAAAATTTTGCCTTCTAAAAAAGAAGTTTGGTGTATGACACCAAGAAGAAGGCAGAAGGTGGTGTGGTGGCACACACCTGTTATCCTATCTATTCCGGAGGTTGAGGCAGGAGGATCCCATGTTGGAGGTCAGCCTGGGCAACTCAGTGAAACCCTGTTTCAAAATAATATTTTTATAGAAGGGCAAGTCTATAGTTCAGTTTAGAGAGCTTGTCTATCATGTCCTAGGTTCAATCCTCATTATTACTACAATAAATAAATAAATAAGCAAGCAAAGATAGAAGAAAAATAGCACAGAATTCTTTATTTTCTTCTCCCAATTCTGGGTACAGGTCAGATAATCAGAGACTATCTGAATAAATAGGGTTTTGTTTGTTTTGCTAAAGCAGCAACCTGGCAAATCACCACAAATTACTCCAAATTGTTAATTTCTTAATTCACAAATTAAACTACCAAGTATCAAGGTCAAGGTCAACCCTATTAAAATTTAAAGTTCACACACAAAAATATTTTTTTTAGAATATTAATCAACAGATGTCACAGTATGTCAAGTCATCAGTGGTCTACAGACTACATTACACACAAAAATACTGAAGTTTACTTTCTTCCACTTCCATGCCATTACCAAGTTGTTCATCTGCCCAAACTTCAAAATAAATAGAAGCTCACTAAGTATCTTAAAGCAGCTAAGTAAGATGTCTTATGCTCTGATGAATCCAATACTTCTGGTCATTTCTTATAAATGCCATAGCTGCAACTTACCTACATGCCCAATGAATACTACATTTACATGTTCTTTTTTGGGAGCACCTGGTGGTGCAACCACAGATTTAGGTTTTGGTATTTCCTCTTCCTCCTCCATCATTTCTTGGGCACTTTCCTCTGGTGGCCTTCCATCTCCACCCCCTGGCTCTGCTTCACTTATTTCTTCTTTGTGCTCCCATGATTCTTCTGGGGACATTTCTGTCTCTCCATTTTCTACTGAAGTAAGACATTTTAAATCAGTATTCTGAAAAAGACTTAGCCATACTTTAAAATACACATGCTTTAAAACCAGTGGAACTTTGCAATGTAAATTCCATTTCCTAATGTCTAGTAACACATAAGTAGGAAAATCTCTTTCACAACAGAAATGGGTAATAGCTTTCAAGTTAGCCTCACTCTGATAACAAAGAGCTCTGACTCAAAGACCATGAGAGACTGCTGTTATTAGCAGAGCTTCATTTTTTATGGACAAACCAAAGAGCTAACATTCCCAACAGCTTAGTTATTCCAGTGTCAAGACAACCTGACAGTGGGATAAAAGGAAAAGTGTGAAAGGATTTAGGATATAGTTTCTTTTTCCTTTTTAAGTAATAAAACTTTGGCATGAACTTTAATAATCACCTTGGGAACATGAAACCCTTAAGAGTAATAAAGTTATATAAAGGAGGAAAAATTTTCACAAAGTAAATAGAATAACACAACTATTGAAATTGTCTCTAGCATTTTTCCACTCAACTATTTGTGATCACTCAATTTATCAAGGAAGCACTATGCCTGATAAGTTCTCCTTTCTAAATCCTAATAGCAAAGACTCAATAATATGCCTTAAGTTGCAGACATTACAATAATTGGAACACTTACATTTAAACCTTAAATCTGGACAGTGAAAGTTTCATATTACTGTATTAATATGGTCAGAAATTGTCTTACCAACAGGTTCTGAAAGTTCCATGCTAACAGATGAATTTGAACCTAGACAAGAGATTGAGATATAATACATATTTATAAAAGAATATCTAGTTTTACACACCACAATTTAATGTTTTCCATTATAAAAAATTACCTTCACACAAGGACTGTTCCTCTTGAGAGGGTTCCACAGGTGCTGTTTAATAGAAATAAGTTATATTTAAAATTAAGGTCTCAACATTGTTTTACTTATTTTTTTTGGGATGGGGTGGGGTTAATGGGAATTGAACCCAGGGGTACTTAATCACTGAGCCACATCCCCCCCCTTTTTTTTTTGAGAGAGAGAGAGAGAGAACTTTTTAATATTTATTTTTTAGTTTTCAGTGGACACAACATCTTTATTTTTTATTTTTATGTGGTGCTGAGGATTGAACCCAGCGCCCCGTGTAAGCCAGGTGAGCGCGTTACCGCTTAAGCCACATCCCCAGGCCCCCAGCCCTTTTAAAAATAATTTATCTAGAGACACAGTCTCACCAAGTTGCTCAGTACTCTGCTAAGTTGTCAAGGCTGGTTTTGAACTCCAATCCTCCTGCCTCAGCCTCCTGAGCCACTGGGATTACAGGCGTGCATCACCACGCATGGCAATTGAGATGTATTTATAAAAGTTTGCTTATTCTATTGATTTGCTTTATAATAAAATCTTTCTTTCATAGACAGTGCAAATGTAATGTGTAGTCCAGCCCAGATCAAATTAGTTTGATTTTGTTTAATAAATATACATATACTTCTCTAGATCTCTTGATGGTAACCCTCTAGCTCAAGAAGGCTATAATTAGCCCTGAGCTTACAAACCATATATCTTATCAAGATCCCCTAAATAAATTTGATATCAATAAGATAAATGACATTTGTGCAAAGTCTCTGAAATACATATAGGACCTTAAAATATCTGCAGAAAAGGTGATTCCAATGATGTTAGTTTTGCCCCACATTAGAACTTGAAGATCAAACAGTCCAGTTTCCACAGTTATCTCATACTCCAATGTCAAAGTATTCTTGCCTTAAAGGAAATCTCCAAGATGTAGAAAGACACCCAAAAATTTGAACTATGAACCATACACAGTAAATGATACAGAAATGGTGAAGTTGTAACCTGCAAAACTCATAACTGGAGTGAGGGAAGACCAGTATCACCACTGCAAGAAGTGTGCCCTAAGGACAACTGAATGGTACAAGCAGAGAAAAGGGTAGTGCAGATTCTAGAAGCAACACCTGACAGGAGCCGGAAGACAGGGATTAGCAGGACAGTAGTAGAAATGGGGGGGGGGGGGGGTATCATTTAAACTAAGCTTGTAAGGGGACAGAAATTGTACTTTGGATCAATATACACCTCTTTTTGCTTTTATATTTTAAGAAAAATTTAAGGGTAGGGGAAAACTGCTTCATCATCAGAGAAAGCCAGGCAGTGGTAGGGGCCTACCCTGAGCTGACTCTTGGATTGATATCCTGACTGGTCACTCACAAATTTGTGAGATGCAGATTTTTCACTGGAATTATGAACCACCTACCTGACAGGACCACTGAGAAGATTACACTTTAGGGTCAATTTAAGAACTCTTGGTTTCAACAAGTGTTATTTCCCACTCACTACAAGGAGCCACTCCAGCTCAATTCTATCAATTAACATTGCCCGAGTATCTCTTATGGGCAGACAGGGACACCAAACACTCACAAAACCCACATAAAGGAGGTAGGGGTGAGCTCTGCAATTTACTCTTAACAGCAACTGATTTTTACTAAGTCTTTACGTGCTGATTGCTACATCATTTAATCCCTCATAAAGCTCTATGAAACAGATACTGTAATCACTACCATCTAATACACAGGCACTTGAGAATTAACTGTGATCTTTTCCAAGTTATACAAGTGCCATCTTGCCCTTCCTCAAGTAGCCCCCGCTAAAGATCTGTACAGAAGTAAACCATGCTATCATGTACCAAGTATTTTAAGGCAGGAAAAAACACTGAGACAACGGGTGGGCTTCCTTACCACTTGCCATATCTGGACTTCCCCAAACCAAACTGACCACCTACTTCCGCACATCAGCTCTTAATGCTCTGAAATTAACATATACTATATATGTCTGTAAGGGACTTTTCTGGAAAGCGCCATCTATCATGAGACCATCTCCATGGCTGAATAATGTGGCATAATGAAAATCTGTTCAGTTTTATTTTTCAAAAACACCTTGTGATTTGTTTGTTTTATGACTGTAAAGCCTACAGATGGCAAAAACAGCAGCGAGCACTAAAAACAGTGGAGTGCTTGATATGCATGTGATGATGGAGTTAAAGGTCTTCATTGGAAAGACCTTGCCAAGACATTCAGACCCTCAACCTCACGAACTCAATGGCTATGCTGGTGACACTTCTGAACCAACATCTCTGCAATGAGAAACAAACACTGTAGGATATATAGCAAAATGTTCTTTAAACTTAAACCCTATGTAATTGTACCCAGTCTTCACACATGCACAACCAAGCCTTACTCATTCACTTTGTTCTAGTCTTATCCATAAAGCATCTGATATCCAAATAATGGCAAATAATGAGGTTGGGTTTAGAGTTCTCCTAGGTTCAAGGTCATTTATTTGTTCAGTTAGCAGATGAACATTACGGCCTGGTTTCTATGTTTTGTATATTTGCTGTACAGTTTATCATATTTGTTAGTGAAGTTAGAAACCTTCCTTAGGAATAAAATTATGGCTTCAAATTTTTCAATGCTATCTCCACATTCAGAAATACAACCTTATCAAGTATTTAAATATGGGAACAATTCTAAATGGGAAAGTAGTCAGTGAGCCAATGAATTCAACACCATACTACTAATTAAAAGGATCCTACTAGAGAAAGAAGGTAAATGAACTGGCTCTGATTCTAGGTACATTACCACAAATTCTAAAACAAGAAGTGAAAAGATCTTACCAGAAGACAGCTGGTCAACAATACTGCCTAAGGTTTAACATAGAGGATAATCTGGATCTTAAATGGTTAAATGTAAGCACTGTGAAACACAAAACACAGAAGGGTGTATGATTCCATTTATATGAAAAACTCAGATAGGGTGAATCCATAGATTCAGAAAGCAGACTGCAGCTTCCAGAAGCTGGGAAGAGAGCAGAATGGGAAGTAACTAATGAATACACATTTCCTTTGGGGGTGAAGAAAATGTTTTTGGATCTAGATGGAGGTGATGGTTGTACCACACTGGATGTACTAAATACCACTGAATTGTTTCCTTTAAAAATATTTAATTTTGTTATACGGACTGCACTTCAGTTTTACAGGGTATATAAATTCTCTTTCTTCCCCTAGTATTGGGAATTGAACCCAGGGTTGCTTTACCTCTGAGATATATACACAGCGGTTTTCATTTTTATTTTGAGACAGGGTTTCACCTAGTTGCCAAGGCTGGCCTTAAATTTAAGATCTTCCTGCCTCAGCCTTCTTAGTAGCTGGGATTACAAGCCTGTGCCACCACCACTGGAAATATAAAATTCGTCTCAAAGTTTTATCATGGATGAAGGACTTAAACATGGAGAATCCAAGTTGGCCAGCTCATCAATCCCGCACAAGTTATTCAAGGCTATGTACATGGCAGGTAATGAAAGATATATTTGATTCAAATTACATCTTTTAAACACAAACATATGACTAATTCTTTTTTTAAAATGCTTAATTTAGGGCTGGGGCATACAGCTCAGTGATGCAGTACTTGCTTAGCATGTATGAGGCACTGGGTTCTTTTTTTAGCACCACATACAAATAAATAAAATAAAGGTCCATTGAAACCTAAAAACAAAAAACAAAATGAAACCAAACAAAAAAGCGTAACCTATGTATTTCATATATCAGCAATTTAAATGTTTTTCTGTGTTAAGTATAAAACCAATCTTTAACCCTCTCTATATGCAATAAATGTTTAATGTGGGGCTGGGGTTGTGGCTCAGTGGCAGAGCACTTGCCTAGCATGTGTGAGGCATTGGTTCAAACCTCAGCACCACATAAAAATGAACAGATAAAATAACGGCATTCTGTCCATCCACAACTACAAATAAATAAATAAATAAAAATAAATGTTTAAGGTGGCTATACTAACTAAAATTTCTCAGTCCTGTTAAATGATGGGTTCATTAAAGAAAAAAAAAAAAAAAAGTTTGGTACCAGGAGTTGAACCCAGGGGCACTTAACCACTGAGCCATATCCCCAGTCCTTTTTATTTTGAGACAGGGTCTCATTAAATTGCTTAGAGCCTTGCTAAGTTGCTGAGGTTAGCTTTGAACTTATTATCCTTCTGCCTCAGCCTCCTGAGCCACTAGGATTCACGTGCCACCATGCCTGGCAAAAAAGAACCAAACAATTTCTTTTATTTTTATTTTTTGGTAGTTGTAGATGGACAGAATGCCTTTATTTTATTTGTTTATTTTTATGTGATGCTGAAGATTAAACCCAGTGCCTCACACATTCTAGGCAAGCACTCTGCCACTGAGCCCTAGCCCCAAACAATTTCAATGCTGTCACAGAGGCTGTAAGAGTCTTTCACAGCATGGAAGTGAGAAATGAGTGCCAAATGCCATCCAATGCAAGTTTCTGCAATGATGCGCTAATGGAAATGTTCTGTATCTATGCTGTGACAGGATAGTCACTAGCCACGTGTATCTGAAACATGGATACTTTAACAGTTGAATTTTAAATTTTATAAAATTAATTTAAATTTATACATGTGGCTGTGTACTGGATACACAGTTCTAGCTCCTCAAAAATTCTCCATGGCTAAGATGCAGGTCAGTGGTACAGCACCTGTTTAGCTTGGCCCTGGGTTCCATCCCCAGTACTCCATCTACTCCATTCCATGCTCCCTAACCCCAACACACCTCTTTCACACATATATTAGTTCTTGCTCCCTAGGAGATTACAGACTTCCGAATGACTGCATCATAGATGAATTTCTGGACCTTTTCTCCATGAGTTGGAACAGTGTCCTATATACACAATCAATTTTTACTGAATTAATTTCCATTTTCCTTTGGTTTCCATTACTAGTTTTTTACAGTTGCATTACTTCATTTTTTTCACCATCCTAGCCTCTATACATTTACTGAATTTCCATGAAGGCTAATAGAATAAAAATGATTTTAAATGTGCCAACTTTTGGAGAAAAGATTAGGGAAATACGGTACTCGGGAGGTTAAAGCATATAGCTTAAGTAAGAACTAAAATTTCCCTGGCACTCAAGTGAACATATAGTCTCACCAAAACTGCACACCAAGATGTTTTTCTCCAGTAGTCAATACAGAAAGACAGTAAAAGCAGACATAAGAAAGAAAAGTCTGCAGAACACATAAAAAAGATCAATGGCTTTGTGTTAAATTAATTACCAAACGTTTCTACAAAATTAAAAGGCAAAGCGAGGTGCAGTGGCACAAGCTACAGTCCCAGCTACTCCGGAGACTACAGTGGAAGGCTCACTTGAGCCTAGAAGCTCGGGCCCAATCTAAACACCACAAGTCCCCGTCTCAAAAATTACGTAAATAAATAAGAAAAGGCACAATAGTACCAGCAATGGCAAACAGCTGTTCCCAGTGCCTCACACATGCAAGGCGAGCACTCTACTACTAAGCTACAACCCCAGCCCAGGACTGCCTATTTATGATGTCATTCTGCTGCTCCTGAGACAGAGCACTAGGATAATGCCGCAATCCAAACCCATGGGTCCAGTTGTTTTTTTTTTAAATACCTTTATTTCACCTATTTATTTTTTATGTGATGCTGAGGATCGAACCCAGGGTCTCGCACGTGTGAGGTGAGCGCTCTACCACTGAGCCCCGCCATGGGTCCAGTTTTTGAATGTGTCTCAGCCACAAAGATTATTTAAGTTGGGGCTTGGGGGTAGTACACGCCTGCAATCCCAGCAACTTGGGAGGCTGTGGCAGGAGTTCAAAGCCAGCCTCAGTAACTTAGTGAAGCCCTAAGCAAATCAGAGAGACCCTACCCTGTCTCTATATTAAAAAGAAAAAAAAGGGGGGGGGGGGCAGAGTTTATTCCTAGTCGTGGTGCAGTAGGGGTGTCTAATAAAACAGTAACTTAGGCATCAGTAAAATGGGACAATAGTATCTAAACACCAAGAGAACGCTGCAGAGCCTAAACATCAGGGGCAGAATCAGCAGAGGTAACTGGTCAACACATGTGTCATATGACAAATATTTTCAAAGCCCTAAAACAATTACAAAAACCTTTAAGTATGAAACATTAGAATGGCCAATTTCCAGCAAATAGAACCAGCTAATCATGCTGGTTGTGATTAGCTTTTAAGTGTGCCCTTTTTTCCTTTATTAAATAGCATGGTGCGGCAGAGAAAGCCCTAAACTAGCACTTGGAAAATCTAGATTAAACTATCAACTGTCATTAACTCTTTTAAGTGACCTTAGCATTCACTTAGCTTCTCAGGCTTCAGTTTCTTTACTCAGAAAAAAGAAGTGCATTACTAGTAGAGTCATTCCAAGCCCTAACAGTCTAAGAATCTACTTAATCAGTCACTAAGGAAATGCCACCTCTCAACTTGATGACTCTTTCCATGAAGTAACTAAATTTCACGGTATTTTTCAAGCAACCCTAAAAGATAACTTTATAGTCCACCTACTTAAAAAACAATTCGAGCCATATTAAAACACGTAAATCAAAATCATTTCAGATAGCCCCAATAAAGTACAAAAAATAACAGAAAAATATCTTTCTACCAAAAATTATCTACCCAAAAGAGAAGAATACAGACTGCTTAGTAGTATGTACATTTTGTTTTCTTTCAAATGAAACATACAATTACCTATTTGGAATGTGATTCGGAATTGCCAGGCTATGAAAGATGATGCAGAAATCCTTACTGTTTCTTTTTCCTTCAAGAACTATGATGGGAAACTGCTTCAATATGGAGGACAGAACCCACTAGTTTCCCTGAGAACAAAGCCATTATATGCTTTGTTAAAATCTCCTGAAAACAAGAAGAAAACTTTTAAGAAGCTTTGGTATGGATCAACAATTGACAGAAAAAAAGTTTGGGGACCTCAGAACAATCAAGAACTCTCAACTAGTGGCCAAGTTCTTGCTTCCCAAAGATTTTCACAAACTAAGAGGAGACTGATGAAATTCTTTTTTGTTTTTTAATATTTATTTTTTAGGTGTAGATGAACACAACACAATGCCTTTATTTTTATGTGGTGCTGAGGATTGAACCCGGGTCCTGCCTGTGCTAGGCGAGTGCTCTACCGCTGAGCCACAATCCCAGCCCCTGATGAAATTCTTAATTAACATGCCCAATAGGCACATTAGCCAGAAACACAGTGTCCAGAACTCACTACCAATTGGTAAGAAAGAGGTAATAAATAGTGTAAAAAGATAACTGGTGCTGTACTTAGCAGATTCCTGGCAAACTTAAGTAAAAACAGAAACACAAGGAGAGGAAATTTTATATATGCACTGAGTCTCAAAAAAACAAAACAAAAGTGGTATTCATAAAGAATACTTAGATATCATAAAATAGGTATATCTATTCTCTGCTAAGTACTTAATGATATCTGTTTTGTGATTAGGGTGACAAGATTGAAATGATTTACATAAGTATTCTAAAACCCGGGCAACCCCCCCCCTCAACTTTGAAAGCCCTCTATACCTTTCATAACACACTGTCTTCCAGAAGAGTAAATCAGCTCTTTAACCCCTTTCAGGGCTCCTTGAGGACCACTTATTCATGTTGAGGCCATTTCAGATGCTTTGCACAACACCCCACATTGAGTAACTAAATGCTTATTAAATCAATTATATCTGAACAAAAAATTTCACCTCACAAAATTCTACTCTACTACTGCCAACTCTTAAACCTTTTGCACTCCTTTTTCTTCAACAAGAAAGACAATTTTATTTTATTTTTTATAGACTAAAGGACATGTCCAATAGCTTTCTCTTTTAGTTGTTGACGGACCTCTATTGTATTCTGTACGCCTCACACATGCTCTACCGGTGAGCTGTAACCCATCCCGACAATTTTATCATTTTTAAGACATTCCTTCTTAGTAAACAAAAGTAAGGAAATCAAGGCTTAAAATGTCCTCTACATTTCCCTAACTTGCCCTTGTAAATCTTTTTTTCTTTTTTGAGAGAGAGAATTTTAATATTTATTTTTTAGTTCTCGGCGGACACAACATCTTTGTCTGTAGGTGGTGCTGAGCATCGAACCCGGGCGCACGCATGCCAGACAAGGGCAATACTGCTTGAGCCACACCCCCAGCCCGCCCTTGTAAATCTTAATTGGTGTCTTTCCATACAGCACAATTTCAGAAAAGGTGATAAAGACAACATAATGCAAATAAAGTAGGCTTGAGTTGTGGCTCAGTGGTAGAACGCTGAATGTGCGAGACCCTGGGTTCAATCCTCAGCACCAATAAAAATAAATAAGTGAAATAAAGGTATTGTGTCCAACTACAACTAAAAAGAAAATATTTTCTTTAAAAAATGCAAATAAAGTATAGACTAACAACACTAAAAAAAAAAAAAAAAAAAAAAAAAAAAATTGCTCCAAAGAGGATTATTTGCAGGCAAAAATCAAAATTTTCTTTCTTCTTTTGTTCTCCCCCTCCCTTATTTTAAAAATATTTACTTTTTAGTTATAATTGGACACAATTCCTTTATTTTATTTATTTATTTTTATATGGTGCTGAGGATCAAACCCAGGGCCTTGCAAGTGCTAGGTGAGGGCTGTACCACTGAGCCCCAGCCCCCCAGGGGAGTTCTACCACTAAACTAGATCCTCAATTCTTTTCATTTAAGACACAATCTCACTAAATTGCCCAGGCTGTCCTTGAACTCATCACCTTCCTGCTGAAGCCTCCAGAGCAGCTGGGATTACAGATGTGTACAATACATCCTGCCCCGTCAACATTTCTAATGGTTTAAACAGCTGCTCAATCTAGCTAGCACAGCGCTAGTTGGTGTCATCACCAAATCCTGAATCTTTGCAGTCAAGCCATTAATACATAAGACCATGAAATGAGCTAAAATCCAATAATCAGTATATTAAGGCAGGGAAAGAAATAACTAATGGTACTAAAACACTAATCACTGTGACACTCCAGGAACAATAGATATCAGTGATCTCATCTTACTCTTTGTCCTGACAACCAACAATACTTTTATATTCAAACTGTTTCTGTATACATTTCAGTCTTCAAGAAAAACAAATCTCAAGAACCTTATCTATCATATAGTCTTCAACAGGAGGTGTAATAATAAAGTGTAACAGCCCAATGGACAAAGCGATCATTACTTTGATTTTGTTCTTCTGCTGTAGAGGCCCTGAAGAGAGATCACTTTTGAGATTGTCCAGTGATTCGAAAAGCATCCATCAAGTGGTAATGGTCACATAAACTTGTCAATATACTAACCGCACAGAACTCTCTCTCTCTCTCTCTATATATATGCATTATATCTCAACTACTGAAGAATAAAGTCTCTCCCCAACAACAACAAAGTATTCAGCAAAAACCAAACACTCCAAAACAGAATATATTTCTAAAATTCAAAGCCAACAATACAATTTGTACATTTTGGACACAATGCCTTCCTTCTCTGAGGAAGAACTGAAAATTGCTGGTCTTATTCTAGATCGCCCCCCCCCCCCCCACCACCACACACCAATGCTGGGGATTGAACCCAGGACCTTATACACACTAGGCAAGCACTCTATCACATTTTTAGTCCTTTTTAAAATTTTATTTCTAGGCAGGGTTTTGTTACATTGCCCAGACTGGCCTAGAACTTGTGATCCTCCCCACCAACCTCCAGAGCAGCTGGGATTATGGGCCAGCACCACCACACCCAGTTTAGACTCATTTTTCAATGGCAAGGTTTTGAGAGGCTTTGGGGATGGGGTGGTGCAAAGAACACTAACACCTTTTGAAGCTCCGGTGCTGTAAAAGTCCAAGTAACCCTGATGACCTAACACTGCTAAAGCTGTTTCTCATCTAACAATAAAAGACTGAACTAGGTACAAACTGGAACTTAAAATATATTCTATCAGAAAATGTTTGTTCTAGTACATATTAAATTTTGTTTTCCACATTTTCATTCATTTTGGGACCTACATTTTAATGAGAATCACCTGGCCAATTTACTTAGTTCTGTAGAAAATTGTACTCAAATGAATTACACTTAATAATACTTAATCGTTTTCTTTGGAAATCTATATTCTTAAATTTTCAAAGAGATCCAAGGTCAACACTGAATATCAAAGTTTTGAGATGACTCAAGACAGGGATGAAAGACATACAAAATCCTCTTCCTCAAGCTGGGGAAGCAGCTCAGTGGTACAGCACTACAGAGCAAGCACAACGCCCTGAGTTTAATCCCCATCAACAACAAAAAGAACAAACACCCCACACCTACCACAAATTTTACTTATCAAGAACAATGAAAAAAGAGGCTGTACTGTAACTCTAATATTGTCCATTTCTTCACTACAAAAATAATTACACACTTTTTGGTTCCCTCTTTACCAAGTTTAAGCCTTGATGCTATTTCTAATTTTTCCAAGTACAGTGTCCTGATGGTGGCATTTTAGGGACCTGAATGGTCTGGAACACACAATCCAACAGTTCCACATAACTGTTGACCTTAATGTAGAAAATCCTTACATTTTCAAACAGACATTCTATGGGATAATTTTTTCAAAAAACATTAAATAGCATTTTTTAAAAGCAAATGGTATAGTCAGTAACACCAAAATAGGTTTTTGGTTTTAAAAGATAAAAAAAGTAACCATGATTCCTTTTGGATTTTCTTACTAACAATCATTTCCCTACACATTTTTAATATCTCCAACTTCTAGCATTGTCACAGACAAAAGGATTAAGACTACAAACCAGCAAATATCAGGAAGGAAGAAAACTCCTATATAAGAGGTAATGCCTAGTCACTGAACAATGACCATTCCAAATCACCACTCTGTAGACAGTTGTCTCTTAATGAATAGGCTGACAGCCAGATAGGCTGTAAATGGAACCCCAATCCTATAAGACTGATGCTGGTGGCTCCACAGTAAGGAGGGGCTGGATCTTACAAGGTAAAGTACAGGGAAACAGGCACTGTAAGGAACTGCTAAGTGAGCTAGCTTAGGTGGCCAACAGGCTTGATGAAAACAAGGAAATAAAAGTGGAGGTTTCCTTGTTCAGCAAAAACCAAACACTCCAAAACAGAATATATTTCTAAAATTCAAATCCAACAATACAATTCGTACATTTTGGACACAAGGAAAACATCAATCCCGCACACAAATAAAAGAAATATCAGTCAATAAAACAACCAAATCTTCACTGTGCTCATATACATTCTTCACAAAAGTATTCATCCAAACTCTGTCTATTCACCTCTAGAGAGCAAACTGTAGCAAAAGTTTTGGAAGAAACCAAACTTCAAGAGCACTTTTATGATATCCATTTATCTAACATACACCACAATCAGAACTTGGAGAAATCGACAATGCACTCTTAAAACGAGCTGGGGCAGTCTATGATCCAGTCCACCAATATCCTCACTGAATCACCAGTGGGAGTTCTTCAGGTGCCCACATAGGGAAGAGCACTTAGTTCAGCATCTGACACTCCCCCAAAGGCAGACCCTGAGAGCGGGCCACCTACCTGTCGCACAGCCTTTAACACCGGGGAGTTTACAGAGCGGCCTGTCCACTAACCTCGGGAAAGAGACTGGGAAACCGACACGAGCACGAGTAAAGTCGCCACTTTAAAGCAATGAGAACCCCAAACGTGTCACTGACAAAGGAGGAAAGTCCCAGGCCCGCTTTAGAGAGGGGGCACACGTCGGCGAACTCCGCCGGCTCCCCCCCACGGGTGGAGATCCCGGGCCGCGGCCGGCCGTTCCCGGGCCACCTCGGGCTGCAATGCATCCTGGGACTCGTGGAGGACGGCTGGGGCCGCAGGTACCGGAGACGGGGCCACAGGTTCCCGGGCGCGGCGGAGGTCCCGGCCCAGGCCGGGGGGCGACTCGAGCCCGAGTCCTCCCCGACTCCGGGCGCTCTCAACGCCCACCGGCCCGACCCCGGGCCCCGTCCGTCCTCACTCCCGGGCCTCGTGGCACTGACCGCCGCGGCCCTCTCGGTCCCAGACGGTTCCCACTTCAGGCCCACAGCGGCCCCGCCCCGCCGGTCCCCCCACCCCGCCGGGCGCCGCTGTCAGCGCCCCACGTGCGGCCGCCCCGCGCCGCGCGCCAGCCCGCCCAGCCCGCGGGGCCCGGCCCTTTACCCGAGGGGCCTCCCGCGCCGGCCGGGGCTGGCGGCGGCTGGGCCGGGCCGCGCAGGAAGGACGGCACGAACTCGGCGGCGTGGACGTTGGGCACGAAGGGTTTGGCGTTGACGTTGAGCTGCCGGCTGAAGGCCGCGCTGAGGGGCTCACGCTGGGCCTCGGCCCCCGCCGCCAAGGGGCCGCCGCCGCCGCACGGGCCTGGCCCGGGGGCCTCCATGTCCGCCTGGTCCCAGCAGTCGGGGGCCGAGTCGCTGCTGCTGCTGCCGCTGCTGCTCCCGCCGCCGCCGCCGCCGCCGCCGCCACCGCCGCCGCTGCCGGGATCCATGATTGGGGGGGCCGTGTGTGTGGTGAAGAGAGGGCGGGAAATGGAGGTGGGGGCGTCCGGCCGGGGAGAAGCAGGCCGCGCTGACCCAGGAAGGCGGCGAGGCAGAAGTGCCGGCGGCTCGCGACTAGGTCCCTGGCGTCGCCGCGGCGGCAGCTCCAGTCCCGACTCCGCACTCACGACAGCGGCCGCGGCGGCTCAACCCTCCTCCTCGTGTGTGCGAGCGGATCTCCTCCCACCCAACCCAACCACCTCCGGCTGCCTCACCGCCAACCCCACGCCCAGCGGTGGGTTGACCCGTCGCCGCCACCCGTACCTTCGCCTCGGTAGTTCCCAGCCCTGTCCGTCCCCGTTTCCGGCTACGAAAGGCGGCAGAAGACAGAACTACGAGTTCCGGCAGCGCCCGCGCGACCCTGCTGCGGTTTTCCCGGGGGCCGATGGGAGTCGGAGTTCAGGGGCCGGGCGCCGCCGGAAGCGACTTAGCTCCCAGCAGGCTGCGCGAGGAGGCGGAGGTCTGGTGGCCGCTGGGCAGCACCGCTTGTCACCCGGTGGAGGCCAGGGCAGGCCCTGGCCAGTCTCCCGGCGGGTCAGAAGACCGAGCCTTTGGCCCAAAGGAAGGGCCTACCCCGGTTTTTAAGTACAGGGCCAGGGAAAACGGATAGCAATTAAATATGGAGAAGGGGAAAAAACACTCCCGAAGTCCCCCTTCCATCTCGTCACCTTTCCTACCTCTGAGCCTCACAGTCTCTCTCTCTCTCTCTCCACCTTGCTTCTCCCCAGCCCCCGCCAGTTTTGTGCCCTACATTTCAAAGCCTATGGGGAGCGTCTCTCATGGGTTCATTTGCGGAAGAGACTATAAAACCGTGTGAGTTACAGCTTAAACTGCAGCGTGGCTCTTTAAAGGGCCCTGCCCGGGCAGGAGGGTTGTTAACTGGAGACTTGGGATGACTCACAGTCTGTTTGACTAGTTATTAAAAGCCTTCACCTAAACTTTTCCATCTCGCCCTCTTCCCTGCCAAGAGGTCTGCAAGTTAAACCGAGGATGGCCATGCTCCGTCGTGTATCTGGCCGTACCTAGCTAATGGGGCTAATATTTTGCAGCGTCTACTTTTTTTTTTTTTTTAATCGCAATTAGGTGAAGAGGTTTTCTTTTGAATGGTCTGAATTGTTCAAGTATTCCCATAGTTCTTCAGTGACTGCATATCACACTTAAAGGCTATGTTTAGGTAAACATTTTTTTTAAAAAAAAGATGCAAAAGCAAAGAGAAATAGTTTGCATTTAGTCCTGACTGAGGTCCGAAAACGTGTTGTTCTGAGTACCTGTTAAGTTTTCCTGTAACTCACACATGAGGAGCTCAAGGCAGGAAAACATTGTTGATTGTTATTTTCTGAAAGGAGTGGAGACGGAATGCAACTAATTTACCTAGACATTACCCATAAGGGAGTGGACAGACAGAAAATAGATTAGGTTGCTTCAAAAAAAGACAAAAAAACTAAGTCTCAGTTTTAAACACTTATTTTGTAAAGATAAAAGAGAATTCAGCCTAATGAAATAGATCAGAAAAGACGCCAGCAGTTATCTTTAAAACAAGTCCCATGTTCTAGTGGATTCAATTGGTGTTTAATGTTACACTAGCAAACTATGGAATGCTTTTTTTCTTTAACACATAACACGTGGGAAGTTGATTATTATAAATGTAAAGAAACTGGAGATCTCCAATAGAATAAGATTCAGGATTTTCATCATGTCTGTAGTGCATACTCCCTGAAATCTTATGGAAATTGGTTTTTGTTTTTGTTTTGGTGGGCTTTTTCCCCCATAGAATGTTCTGATTCCAACCTCTTAATATAGTTTCCTGAATACCCAGTGAAATCCCTCTTAAGAATAGTCATTTTCAGGTTGATATTAAGTAAATGCCCTCGGATTTACAGAGAATTTATTAACAATTGTCATAGAGATCAGAGATTCTTTAATATGTAAGAGATACGCGTTATCTTTGAATGAAATATTTTCATTTTTTTTAGTCATGAGAAAAAACATTGTGTCTGAAATAAAATGCATTCTTACTCAAGATTTGTACTTCCCAACCCACTTCTGAGAAAATGGAACACACACAGCTGACGCAAATAGTAAACCACACAGTCCTTCTCCAAGTAGCTTGTCATCAGAAACCACGCCTCTCTGGTTGTGCCATCCCTCCTAGGGCACTGGGTGATCACACTCTGATAGGTCAGCCCTGCACATCTAATTAAATTGACAGTGCTTCTTTGTGCTTAGTAGTTTTTTCTAAGGACAAAAGCTGAAACTGCTAAGACTGGTGCTTAGAAAAGCAGTTGATGTCATTAACATCCCTGTCTCCAAATAGGATAATTATGGATATTCAGGGAAGAATCCACTCCATTGGTTTTCAAAAGCTTTGACCTGCCAGGCCCCTCACCAGCAAGAAAGTGAGAAATTCTTGTTAATTACTGTTGTGCCAAGACTGAGTGACTTGAGGACCGGGTCTTAATCTTCTTTTTTTTTTTTTAATACCTTTATTTTTATTTTTACGTGGTGCTGAGGATCGAACCCAGTGCCTCCTGCGTGCTAGGCAAGCACTGTACCACTGAGCCACAACCCCGGCCCCTCTTAATCTTCTTTATATTGCTATTGCCTAATGCAATGCCAGGCATACAAAAGGTGCTTAATAAATGTTAAATTGGATGATCCTGCCCTTTTCTACTCATTTAGGGCTGTTGAGACACAGGCCTAATAACTTTAAAAGATATTTTTCCAAGAATGTACTAACAGGAATGTATATGTAGGATTAGTTTGACAGCAGCTTTACATGGCAGAACTATGCTCATTCAGGGTCTGAACCACCTCACAACAGGTAACTCCTATCTTCCTATGCAAATTTACCAGCTGCCAGCTGGGATGCCTAGCAGTCTCTCCTCTCTCTCTGTCTCTGCTTCTCTCTCTCTGTTTTTTTTTTTTTTGTTGTTGTTGTTGTTGTTTTTTGGTGCTGGGGATTGAGTCTGGAGCCTAGTGCATGCTAAGCACAGGTTCTACCACTAAGCCACACCTTCAGCTCCTCTCTTTTGTTCTTTTCCTTCTTTGATAATTATAATCTCTTTAAAATGCTTCAGGGTCTCAGTATTTGTACTTTTAAATGAACTGCACAGTGCTTTGTTTTGATTTTTGAAATCTGAGTCCATCTCTTATGCTTCCAAATATGGGCTGATATGAAAATTCACTGCTTGACCAGGGATTTAACAGATGAGAGTGTGTCACACAACTGGACACTGGTGTTGTTCCATACTTGAGATCGTTTTCTGCAAAAATATGAATAGCTGGGGGTGGTGGCATGTTCCTGTAGTCCCAGCAGCTCAGGAGGCTGAGGCAGGAGGATTACAAGTTCAAAGCCAGCCTCAGCAACTTAGTGAGGCCCTAAGCAACTTAATGAGACTCTGTCTCCAAATAAAAATAAAAAGACTGGGGATGTGGGTCAGTGGTCAAGAGCTCTTAGGTTCAATCCCCAATGCAAAAAAAAAAAAAAAAAGAGAGAGAGAGAGAAACAGACGACAGACTAAGTGCTAAAATAGAAATACATTTAAAATACATGACAAAACAGAGGAGCAGAGGAAAAATAATACATTTAGCCTTCCATATCCACGAGTTTCACATCTGTGGATTCAACCAACCATGGATCAAAAATACTTGGGGAGCTGGGGGTTGTGGCTCACTGGTAGAGTGCTTACCTAGCATGCATGAGGCACTTGATCCCCAGCACCACATTAAAAAAATAAATAGACAAAGTAAAGGCATTGTGTCTATGTAGAACTAAAAAAATATTTTTAAAATACATCGGAAAAAAAAATTCATGGGATGTGGTTCAGTGATAGAATGCTTGCTTCACATGTGTGAGGCTCTGGGTTCCATCCCCAGCACTGCAAAGAATAAAATTTAAAAATTGTGTCTCTATGGAATAGATGCAGACTTTTAAAAAAATTCCCTAAATAGAACAGTGTAACAAGTATTTATATCATATAGTATTATAAATAGCTAGAGATGACTTAAAGCATATGGGAGGATATGTGTAGGTTGTAAACAAATACTAACCTTTTTATATAAGGGACTTGAGCTTCCACCAATTTTGGTGTGAGAAGTGGATTCCTGCAACCAGGTTCCTGTGGACATCCAAACATAGCTGTGTCTCTAAGTGTGCAATGTGCTCTTGGTGTGAGCTGGCTTAAGAGCATCTAGTTTTCCCTCTCCCTTCATTGCTCTGCCTTACATCGTCACATCTCTATTCTTTGCTATCCACCAGCTTCCAAGTCCTATCCTCAGAGCAGAGCCCTCCCCAAGCCAACCTGGTCCTCTACCAACCCAGATCGCTCCTTTCTTCACAATACTTCATCAGGATGTGAAGTGGCTATTCATTCCCATGCTTAAGGGCCCCATCCTCTCACTAAAGCCCAACCCATCAGTGTGTTACTCTCCTTTGTGTTCTGGGCACCAGACATTGCCTGGGCTGGATAGAGTGCTCAGGAAAGGATTAGTAGAGGAGAAAACATTTTATTTGGACATTATAAAATTTCTTTTTGGGGAGAGTGTGGGGGGTGTTTACTAAGTATATTATTATTATTATTATTTTATTTGGAGACAGGGTCTCACTAAGTTGCTTAGGGCCTCACTAAGTTGCTGAGGCTGGCTTTGAACTTGTAATCCTCCTGCCTCAGCCTCCCTGAGTTGCTGGGATTATAGGTGTGGGCAATCGTGCCTGGCATAACATTTTTCAAAGTGCAAAAAGGTACATATTAAGTTGCAAATGTGGGCTGGGAAAATGGTTTAAAGGTGGAGGGTTTGTGTGAGGCCCTGGTTCATCCTCAGTACTGCCCCAAAGGAAAAGAAACAGTAAAGGTAAGGTGTATTTGTGAGAGGGGATTGGAAGTGCAAGAGAGAACTCAGGAGAAGAATTGCAATGTTTTACAACTGCTTTGGTTGTTTAAAAACTTCTATTATTTGGTATTGGGGATTGAACCCAGGGCCTTACACATGCTAATCATGTACTTAACTATTGAGGTGCCACCCTGAGCAATAAATTGCATTAAAATTTATTAAAATCAATGTTTGATTATTTTTAATTATTTTACATAAATAAAATTACCCATTTTGGCTGGGCATGGTGGCTCATGCCCGTAATCTGGCTACTCGGGAGGCTGAAGCAGGAGGATCACAAGTTCCAGGCCAGTCGAGGCAACTTAGTGAAACCTTGTCTCAAAATAAAACATAAAATGGGCTGGGGACGTATCTCAGTGGCAAAGCACCCCTGGGTTCAAACCCCAGGACCAAAAATAGTAATTAATTAAAATTTAAAAGGGATAATTTTAAAGTGAATAGTGAAGTGACATTCAACACATTCATTTTTTTTTTTTTTTTGGTTGTTGTTATAGCTGGACACAATACCTTTATTTTATTTATTTATTTTTGTGTGGTGCTGAGGATCAAACCCAAGGCCTCACACATGCTAGGCAAGTGCTCTACCACTGAGCCACAGCGGTATATCACTATTAAAAGAAACAACATTATTATTTAAATATTATTATCATTTACATGTCATTATTATTATTATTTTACTACTACTACTACTAATATTATTAAAATAATAATAGAGCCCAACACATTTCATTGTGTTTTCAACTACTGTCTCTATTTAATTCTAAAACATCTTCAGCACCCCAGGAGGAAACCCCGTAACCACTGAGAAGCTGCTGCCAATTCCGATGCTTATTGCTAGAATTGACCTATTCTTAAGAGTTACTATAAATGGAATCCCATAATATGTGGATATTAGGGATGGAAAAAACACCCAAGCTTTTTTTCCCTCCTTACACGGCACTCACCACTCACCACAGAAGACTTCACCTGGGGTGTGGAGAGCAGGCTGGGCCCTGCTCTGAGCTCCTCCATCCTGTCAGAACAGCAGCCTCAGGCTGTTGCAAACCCAGCTGGCCCTGAGCTACTACTCCCTTCTGAGTGTGAGTGTTAAGGCGGAAGAACTTGATAACTCCTCTGGGCAGGGAGATAACCACTAGCTGTGCAACATGCAGAACTTATAGAAAGGAATGACCCCCAGACACAAAGTATGAAGATAAGGTACAAATTGATGAATGAATTAATCGTGCTCATAAAAAATGGCCACCTGTGAACTTATCAAATCGAATCATAAGCAAATGGATGTCTGGGAGTATCAAACCCACCAGAAGAACTAGGCCCAAGAGTTGATCCATCTCTCAGATGTAATCCTCACACCTGGAGCCCTAAGTAGAAGCAGAAGGCTTCATACAGGGGCCCAAAGGCCCTCCGGGGTGTCAGTAGATCTACAGGGGACATGCCTCTGGCCCTCTGGCCCTAGTGTCGGCTCAGCTCAGTCTTGTGGTTGAAGACCCCAGCTGAGAGTAGGTTCTGCACCCTGACCAAGTTCCTCAGCTGGGTCCCAGCTGCATCTGACCTCCTGCAGCCACCCCTTTGCACTAGTCTCCCTGACTGTGCTCTCAGGGTCACTCCTCAAACCCTGTGGCTACCTTAACCCTTTCTTAGTCTTTCTGCAACCTATTTATATCTTTGTGTAAAGTGTGATGTGTGGCTTTAGTGTTATGGTTAAGACTGGCATAAAAGAACCTGTGATAGCCCAGCCTGTGACTTCCAAGTGACCAGCACATCCTCAGTGAATTGCAACCCATGAAAGTGGTGTAGCCTGAGACATTCTGATACTGTGAAAATGCACTAATGTGTCTCCTCTATGTTAATGGCACAGCTTGTTTATGATAATGGGTCACCAAAGTTGAGGGGACACACCAGCAGTGTGTCCTATAATGTAACTCAGTTCTGACCCTGGAGTCGTTGCACACCCCATAGTCCAAAAGGATTGCTGCTATTCAGATGCCACCAGCAAGTCCCAGATCGTCATCTGTGCTTTTGAACCACCAGCTATGACTTGGGGTTCCTACCACCCACTCCTCAAGTTTGGTGAATTTCTGGGTGCGTCTCACAGGACTCAGGGAAACACTGTTCTCGACTTTACCCATTTATCATGCAGGAAATTTCAAAGGGTACAGATGACCATGGAGGACATGCATAGGGCCAGGTACATGGGAAGAGGTGAGGCTTCCATGCTCTCCTGGCACACCCTCCTCCGGGAACCCCCACGTGCTTGGTAGGAGGGAGCTCTCTGAATCCTGCCCTCCTGGGTTTCTTCAGAGGCTTCCTTACCAGGCACGATTGATTAGATCATTGTCCGATGGTGACTAACTTGACCTTCAGTCCCTTTCCCCTCCCTAAGGTTGGGGATGGGGCTGGAAGTTCCAAGTTCCTCACCATGGGCTTGGTCTTTCTGGTGGTCAGCACCCATCTAGGACCCATGAGGAGTTGCTGCCTTAGAACAAAACCCACTCCTATCACCCAGGAAAGTCCAAGGGATCAGGAGCTCCATGTCAGGACCAGGGTCAAAGGCCCAATACTAAATAAGACATGCAACCCCCGACCAAGTTTGCCCAGGAAATTCCAAGGGTTTTAGGAGATCTGTGCTAAGAACTGGGGACAGAGACCAAATGTATTAAATATATATCTATTATTCTATCACAACATCACAATGACTTGTGTCAGCCTTCTTTTATGTCCATATTTTCATGCTATAGCAGGTCTCAGAACTTCATTACTTTTATTTTTTTTCTTGTGCTGCTGGGGATCAAACTCAAGGATGCTTTACCATTAAGTTATATCCCCCAGCCATTTTATTTTTATTTTGAGACAGGGTCTTGCTAAGTTGCTGAAACTGGCACTAAATTTTGATCCTCCTGCCTCAGCCTCCTGAATTGCTGGGATGACAGGTGTGCCCCACTGCATCAGGCACTTCCTTCCTTCCTTTCTAGGGCAGAATAATATTTCATTACATGGATAAGACAATCTGTTTATCCATTCATCTGTTGAAGATAAATTGCATTTGTAATTAAAGAAGCTAAAAAAAAAATAAGAGTTCAGGGGCTGGGTTTGTGGCTCAGTGGTAGAGTGCTCGCTTAGCACATGCAAGGCCCTGGGTTCAATCCTCAGCACCACATAAAAATAAATAAATAAAATAAAGGTATTGTGTCCAACTAAAACTAAAAAATAAATTTTTAAAACTAAGAGTTAAACAGATAAAATCCCAGTAAGGTGTAGTGTCTAGCTAATTGCGTGGCTCGGCTGTCCAGTTCTGACTTCTGCATCATAGCTGTCATTCAAAATGATGAGTAGGGCTGCGGGGTCAGAGGTACATGGAACCTCTCTGTTATTTTTGTAGCTTCTTGTGAGTCTGTAATTATTTTAAAATAAAAAGTTAACAGGTTAGAAATTCTCATATTAACCAAAAGGCATGTTTTCCGAACTCTTGGAACCCATGCAAAGTTACAGACCTGAGCCTGGGTTCCCAGTTTATCTTCCTTCCTTGATGAAATGTGTTTGGGGCTGGAGTAGAATTGGGGGAGGGGGGATTTGTGGGCAGGGCACCCTGGATTGAGCTCAGGGGCATTTGGCCACTGAGCTCCATCCCCAGCTCTATTTTGTATTTTATTTAGAGACAAGGTCTTACTGAGTTGCTTAGCACCTCACTTTTGTTGAGGCTGGCTTTGAACTCTGGATCCTCCTGCCTCAGCTTCCCCAGCCTGTCGGATCACAGGCATCTGCCACTGTGTTGTGCTAAGGGGGGACTTTTTTTCATCTTTGAGAATTTTATAAATATAGGCCAGTGCAGAGAACTATAACATAGCCTACCTAGAATCCCAAGATTGCCCATTATCAACATCTTGACACCGTTTTATATTTTAAGATCAGAAATAAAGCGATTCTAATACCACATTGCCTCTTTGACCCCCAACCTAGTTCCATTCTACAATTCTGTTATCACATATTTAATGTGATCCATGCAACTTATTTTAAAACACATTTACATAAGGCATAGCAAAGGTACATTACTATTTTAAAATTTACATATAATACATAAAACTTGCTGTTCACTTCAAGCATTTGGCCTTTACTTATGAAAAGTGCGTCCATCTCTGTTTGTACTTCTGTTTATGTATTTATCTATTGTGGTGTTGCGACCTGAACCCAGAACTCAGAGCATGCTAGGCAAGTGCTCTACCACTGACCTACATCTCCAGTAGAAAATTATCCATTTCCCTACTGATAGACTTTTAGGTTATTCCCACTTTTTAAAAAATATTTATTTTTTTGGGTATAGATGGACACAACACAATACCTTTATTTTTATGTGGTGCTGAGGATCGAACCGGGCCCCACCCGTTCTAGGGGAGCACTCTACCACTGAGCCACAACCCCAGCCCCTAGGTTATTCCCATTTTTTGTTTTGTTTTTGTTTTACCAGAAGTACTTGTCCAAGTCTTAGGATCCTTTCTTAAGCAAGTTGTAGAAATTTAAATTCAAACTGAATTCTACCGTCAGAAAACATAGTTGTGAGTTCAAGACAGGACAGACTGCATAGTCCTTGGTGATACCATCAAGGACTTACTGTTTAAAAAAATTAATATTTGGTGCTGGGGATGAACCCTCCACATTCTACGCATGTGCTCTACCACCGACTTACCCTTTGTCTGACATCTTTCCACTCATCCTGGACTGGTGTTGGCTTCATCCCAAAGTTGGTCCCAAGATGACTGCAGAGTTCCCGATGCCAAGTGCCAAGAGAGAAATAAGAAAGAGCACCTTAGCTGGGTGTGCTGGTGCACAGCTGTGACTCCAGAGACTCGGGAGGCTGAGCAGGAGCCTTACAAGTTCAAGGTCAGCCTCAGCCACTTACCAAGTTCCTGTCTCAAAAATAAAAATAAAAAGGACGGGAATGTAGCTTGGTGGTAGAGTGTCCCCAGGTTTAATCCTCAGCGCGCGCGTGCGCGCGCGCGCACACACACACACACACACACACACACACACACCCCCCCAAAAAAAAAAAAAAAAGAGGTGGGGAGGGAAGGAAAGGGCATTTCACCTGCAGTTTTTCTAGGAATGAAGAGACATTTCCAAGAGCTCTTATAGGAGGTTCTTTCTCCTATGTCACTGGCCCAGACTCAGATTCAGTCACATAATGTATTGCTGACAAGGAACCTGTCTCTCTCTCTCTCTTTTCCACTGTGGTAAGTACACGTGATATAAAATCACCTCTTAGCCATTTTTAAGTGCTTAGTCGGGTGTCGGTGAGCACAGTCCCATTCTTCTGCAAACATCACCACCATCCCCCTCTGGGACTTTTCCATCTTTCCCAGCTAAAACTCTGTCCCCATTGAAGACCTCTCCCAACACCATGGTGACCACTACTCTACTTGCTATCTGTGAAATTAACTACTCTAGAACCTCACATATAGTATCTGTCCCTTTGTGACCGGCATATTTCACTGAGCATAATGTCCTCAGGGTTGTCCATATAGCAGGTTATCCATATAGGTGACAGATCTTTCTTTCTTTCTTTTTTTTTTTTTTAAAGATAGATTTTATTCAAAGAGAGAGAGAGAGAGAGAGAGAGAGAGAGAGAGAGAATTTTTCAATATTTGTTTTTTTAGTTCTCGGAGAACACAACATCTTTATTTTATTTTTATGTGGTGCTGAGGATGGAACCCAGTGCCCCATGCGTGCCAAGCGAGCGCATTACCGCTTGAGCCACATCCCCAGCCCAGATCTTTCTTTTTGAGGACTGAATAATATTCCATCGTCTGTAGTCCCACGTGTTGCTCGTCCATTCATCCTTTGATGGATGCTTGTGGGTTGCCTCCTCCTTTTGGCTACCATGAATAATACTGCCACGAACAAGGATGAACACATTCCTGCTTTCCATTTTTTCGGTGTCTGTCTAGAATTGCATGCTAAATGTGTTGACTGACTTACTTTTACTTGGAATCATTATGCGGTTTCTCTGTAGCAGCAGCACCTTTGACATTCCTACCAGGGAAGGCCAAGTTTTCCAATTTCTCCACATCCTCACCTCCCTGTTATTTTCTGTTTCGTTGTTATTGTTCATTGTCTTTTGTTTTTGCTAGTTTCTTTTGCGCTACTGGAGTGCTCTCTCACTAAGCTACACCCCCAGCCCTTTTGGTTTTTTTGAGACAGGGTCTGGCTAAGTTGTTGAGGCTGACCTTGAACTTGTGATCCTCCTGCCTTAGCCTCCCAAATAGCTGAGATTGCAGGTGTGTGCCAATGGGCCTGGCTTTTCTATCTTTTTGGTGCTGAAGATCGAACCCAGGACCTTGTGCATGCAAGGCAAGCACTCTACCAACTGAGCCATATCTCCAGCCCTCTTCCTTTCTTTTTAATACACAGGCAAACATGTGTGAGGTGGTATTCCCCGGTGGAAAGAAGATCTCTTTAACCAGTCATTTTGCTGTTGGTTGCACATTAAAATCTCCAGGTGGAACCTTAAACATAACTAATCCTTAGAGATTCTTATTTAATTGGTCACGGGATCTGCACAATGATGTATTTTAAATACATCCCTGTAATTCTACATGACACCAAGTTTGAGAACCATTGGCCCTATTGGCAAATTATCTTTGGAAAGCAAACAATGATGTTGGAGGATCAGTTGTAGTGTTCAGTACAACTCAGAAGTGATGATACCAAGCCCTCAGTTGAATTTTTATTCTTGCTGTACATACCCAGTTGAATTATTCATAAGTAATTCAGAACCAGAGTAATGTTAGCCCTGATAATTAAAATAGAAAGTACCATATTTGCAACTTAATTCCTTAACCTGGCAAACATTTTGTCAGAATTGTCAATAAATACTGTGATAAATTGACAGGTTCATATTTTAGTGTAATTTTCTGGCTTTATGTGGTTTGCTTAAGCTCTTTTTATTAGCTTTATGGAGATATCACTCATCTGTCCGATAATGGGCCCACTTTGAGGGTACAATTCATTGATTCTGGTATCGTCACCATTGTGTGACCACCACCCAAGTTCACCACGCTTGTTGTTTGCGTCTGGTTCAGTGGAGAGACAGGATGGTGTGAAATGACCCAGAAGCAGGAAAAAGGGGTCTCGATGACCAATAAAACACATACACGTCACCAAGAAGGCTGTGTTGGGTGAGACTGAACAGAGAGGACTGAATCAATAGCCCACAGTGAAGACGACGCTGATAAGACTTGATAATGCCAATGTCATTGCTTTGACCTTGAGCCCGAGAGTTCTGCCTCTAGGAGAGCCCGTTGACCAGTTCAGGTGCAGATGTTGCCTTCCTCCTGTGGGTTGACCATCTTTTCCAAACCAGCTGTTCTGGTTTCCCCGGAGACAATCCCATGAGTGATCCATCTTCTGTACCACTGCAGACCTCCCTTTGCAAGCCACCATCTGAAGGGAGAGAGCTTAGCCTGCGGACCCCAGGTGGCTCCAGGGACTAAAATTCAGGCGGTGTTAGTGATCGATCACCCCTGGGCTTCCCTGTATTTCAGGGGTTTGTTCCCTTGAAATAGAAGGGAACTACCAGGCCCTTGGCCAGTTCTGCCCAGCTCTACCCAAAGGAGTGTAAAGGGCAGCCATCACCAGGTGGAACCCGCTCCCTCCTTTGTGCTGGAAATAGCTGGCTCATTGCTAACCACAGACCCATTACATACCCCGCCCCAGCCTGTAAAAGACCCTTAACCTGAGAGAACAGAGAAAACCCAATAATAATCGTTTGACTTGGAGAAATTGATTCAATTTTGCAGAATTCAGGATCCGTTGTCCCTGAGCTGTCAACATGTTGCTTGGTATGTTTTATATGTAAATTGTCCTTGAACAATTTTTTTTCTAGATCCTTTGTTAGGGAAAGTGCTTTGTAGATGGGAACAGAAAACCCCCAACTGGGTAACTAGGTTCCTAGGGTTTTTTGTTTTTGTGGTTTTGAGGATGGAATAGCTCCATAGCTCACCGTGCCAGACAAGTGCTGTACCACTGAGCTATATACCCAGCCCAATTTTTTTAACTTCTAAAAATTATAGTAAAATATAGACAACACACAATTAAATATCATCGTATTTATTTATTTATTTCAGCGCTGGTGATTGAACCCAGGGACACTTAATTATCGAGCCACACCCCAGGTTTTTGTTTGTTTTTTCTTTTTATCTTTTATTTTGAGACAGGGTCTTGCCAAGTTGCTGAGGCTGGCCTTGAACTTGGGATCCTCCTGCCTCAGCCTCCTGAGCTGCTGGGTGTACAGGTGTGTGCACTGCAGCCTGACCATTTTAACAATTTATTGGTGTAACCGTTCGGTGGCATTAGGAAAACTCTATTGAGGATAGGGTGTGGCTCAGGGGTGTGGTGCACTTGCTGACTGATGAGGCACCCTGGGTTCAATTCCCAGCACCACCAAATAAATTTTTTTTTTTTCACAGTTTGGCTACTATCTGTCTTCAAGACTGCCATCTTCTCTTAAAGAAACTCTGTACCCAGTAAATACTAGCTCCCCATTTTCCCTTCCCCAGTCCTGGATAAGCTCTATTTCCTCCTGTTCCCACACATTCGCTTACTTTAGCCAAGTCACTGAAGTGAGATCATGTGTATTTGTCCCTTAGTGACTGGCTTATTCATCCAGCTTAACGTCCTCAGGGTCATCGTGTTACAGCATGTGTCGGAACCTCGTTTTGGTTTGCTGGTTGGTTGCCTGGTACTGGGTATTGAACCCAGGGTTGCACATCTTCAGTCTGTGTTAGAAACAGCATCTCGCTAAGTTGCTGAGGCTGCTTTGAACCTGCAATCCTTCTGCCTCAGCCTCCGGAGCTGCTGGGATGATGGGCATGAGCCACCCCGCCCCGCAGAACCTTGTTCATTTGTAAGGTGGACTTAGATCCACTGATGGAGAGACTGCATGTTCTTATTCATTCATCTATCGATGGACACTTAGGTCACCTCCCCCTTTTGGCTGTTGTGACTGACGGTTGCCATGATAGGTGCACATGTACCGGAGTCTGTGCTGCTGTTTCTTTGGGGTCGTATATTTAGAAGTGGAATTGCTGGATGGATATGTGGTGCACACTCGGGAGGTTGAGGCAGGAGGACTGCAAGTTCAAGGCTAGCCTGGGCAACTTTGCCAAACTCTAAGCAACTTAGTGAGACCCTGTCTCTAAAAAAAAAGAAAAAGCAAGAGGACTGAGGTTGTGCATCCCTGGGTCCAATACCCAGTACCAGAAACAAACCGAAAAAGAGGTTCTGACACACGCTACGACAAAAATGCAGACTCACAGCCACTCAAAGACACGGGTTTCATGTCATTCTTGGGACACAAAGAATGTTGAAAAGGCAGCAGGGCCAGAAGGAGGGTGGAGTGTGGAGTGACATTAGATACGGAGTGACAGTCGAGGCCTGCAGGGCTGCGTGGCGAATGTGCCTGCCAAGACAAGCTCCCTGCTTCTGCTCTGGTTTCCCATCTCCTGTTCTCTGCACAGTGGCCGCGGTCATCTCAGGTCATTCTTCTGTTCAGAATGCTGTATCGGATGATCTCCCATCTCTCAAAGATGAAAGTCAAAACCCTCAGAATGCAAAGCCCTGCCTCCCCTGGCTCCAACCACCTCTCTGACCCCTCTGCTCAGCTCCACTGACCTTGCTTAAACATGCCAAGAATATACCCACCCACCCAGAACCTTTGCATGTACTAGTTCCTGTGCAGGAACACTTAAGCCTCACCTCCTTCAGGTCTTGATGTAAATGGTGATTAGCAAAGAGGCCTCAACCACAGTATGTATAACTATGTGTGTGTGTGTGTGTGTGTGTGTGTGTGTGTGTACAGGTGTATGTATGTGTGTACACGTGTATGTGGTGCTGGGGATTGAACCCATGGCCTTGTGCATGCAAGGCAAGCACTCTACCAACTGAGATAAATCCCCAGCCCCACAACATATTTAATAAAGATGTAGGGGCTGGGGCTGTGGCTCAGCGGTAGAGCGCTTGCCTAGCATGTGCGAGGCCCTGGGTTCGATCCTCAGCGCCACATAAAAATAAATAAATAAAATAAAGGTGTTGACAACTACAACTAAAAAATAAATATTAAAAAAATAAACATGTAAATAATGACATAATCTTATGTCACCGGTCCATTTGTTTATCATCTACTCTGTGAAGGCAGAGGTGACATCACATTTCATAGTGTAATAGAGCATTACATCATTTCATAATATAATAGGCATGATGTAATAAGCACGTCCTTGAACAAGTATACGAAAGCAAGGACTTGTTTTAAAATACTCACATATTAAAATGTGTAAGTGTGCATTCATTCAACAATCTCTTGGGCTCGGTAGGTCCAGATCTTTTAGGGGTTAAATAAAAATTACAGGAGACATCATTTTGATCTAAGCTCTGCACTGACCTGAATAGTCACTCTTGCTAAAATTCCCCTTCACCAAACTGAAATTAAGTCGCTACCTGACTTTCTGAGAAGGTAGGAGGGAAAGTAAGTAGCCAAAATTTTCAGACAGGCCAGTTTCAGTCTTCATGATAATGAATTTCCCTCTGTTCTAATTTTCTCCAGGAAAAAAAAAAGTAGCCTGATGTAACACCAATCAGTTATTTTTCTATTATTTTGTCTTCTTGCCCCCTTACAAGGAAAGCAACTTTGAAATGATCCATCCACTTTTTGGTCTAATTGTTTCTGCTTTCTTCAGCCCTTTTTTGCCTACGAAACAAACCTCCTCTGCTCAGCCCAAGGGAACACTTATTCTATTTTATGGAATGAAGGGTTGCCTAATTCTAGAATAAAAAATAAAGCCAAATAAGATCTTTAAACAGCCAAGTGCGGTGGCACACTCCTATAATCCCAGCAGCTCCGGAGGCTGAAGCAGGAGCACTGCGAGTTCAAAGTCAGCCTCAGAAATGGCGAGATGCTACTTAGTAAGCAACTCAGTGAGACCCTCTGTCTCTAAATAAAATACAAAATAGGAAAAAAAAAAAAAAAACAAAATAGGGCTGCGGACGTGGCTCAGTGATCAAGTGCCCCTGAGTTCAATCCCTGGTATATATATCTTTAAACAAATCCAGGTGGACACAGTAGTATATGCCTATAATTCCAGTAACTTGGGAGGCTGAGGCAGGAGGATCGCAAGTTCAAAGCCAGCCTCAGCAACTTAGTGAGGGCCTAACTAACTTAATGAGACTCTTCTTAAAATTCAATATGTAAAGGGCTGGGGATGTGGCTCAGTGGTTAAGACCCTCTGGGTTCAATCCCTGGTACTAAGGGAAAAAAAAAAAAAGATCCACCCGTGGTTCTCAGGAGGGAGGGTCAGGAGCTGCAGTCCACTGACTGGATGACCAACCTGGAACATGTGAGCAAATAGCAGAGGAAGCCAAGAGTGGGCATGGGCAGAAGCAGGGAACCACCGGGGGGACCATCCTTGACCTGCCTTGGGGGCTGGGCCTGCTCCTGCAGTAGGCCCCCTAGACCAGGGCGGATCAACAGCTGACTCTGGTTTACCAAGACAGGAGTTAGCCCAGAGGCGGGACTGTGTTTCTGAGTCAGATCTGTGCTTGGGTTTTGCTGACACGTCTCTTTGAATCCATGCAACTGCTCTGTGGGGTTGGGATTATCCCCTTAGGAGGTTAACTAGGTCTGAAGGGAAATTGTAACTGGAGCAGGATCACAGAGCTATCATGGAACACAGCTGAAATTCACACCAGGCCGGCTGATCCCAAACCCGGGCTCCTTAACCAGGGTTTCTCAGGCTTCGAGCTCTGTGTTTTTGCCATCTGCTCTTACCATCTGGACTGTTATTTATTTAGTGCTTTTTCTTTAAACTGACAGCCTTTGTCACCAAATGAATTTACTTTAAATGGAAACTTGATTACTACAAGAAATGAAAACAAGTGTCCCTCGCCACGAAAAGAAGGAAATTTTGAAAATGCAAGGGAAATAAAATATTGTTATATTTGGGCCAGATGCTCTAACCCATCAAGGTCCACTCTCTTCATTCAAAATGGAAATCAGCAAGCCTTGGAGACGTGTTAAGGGAGTAGAATCCAAATGAGACTGTCTGGTAGAACCAACTGGGATGCTCAAAAGGTAATGGAAAGGAGAGGAACTGTCTGTTGATTTGATTCAATGCTATTTAATTACGGCATCCCTTCACCACACACAAGCTTCTCATATTCCTCCTAGCACCATTCAGGCGCCTCTGGTGGCACTGTCCCCAGCTTCAGGAAACACTAGCAGATCCCTGTGGCTTGATGAACTTCACTTCCGAACAATATGAGGAATCCTGCTGAAGATTTGATTTTGACTTTGATCTCTGTGAGATGGGGAACTTAAGGGGCCAGAAATGAGCTCCTTGTGCTGACTGACATTTGATCTGGTCCCAAGGAACAGGCCAAGGGATCAGTGGCCCTTGACAATATGTACGCTTTCTAGGGAGCTAGCAAAGTCGTAATGTAAGGGTGTGGCTCAGTGGTAGAGTGCTTGCCTAGCATGCTCAGGCTCTGGGTTCCATCCCCAGTACTAGGAACAAAAAAAGGTCATGATTCAGGGTTTTGAGTTTTTGTTTTGTTTTGTTTTTGTATTTACTGGGGTAAGTACAATCTCAGTCCTTTTATTTTTTATTTTTTTTGGGGATACCAGGGATTGAACCAGGGGGACTCAACCACTGGGCCACATCCCCAGTCCTATTTTATATTTTACTTAGAGACAGAGTCTTGCTGAGTTGCTTAGGGCCTCACTAAGTTGCTGAGGCTGGCTTTGAAATTGTGATCCTTCTTCCTCAACTTCCTGAGTTGCTGAGATTACAGGGCTTTGAGAATATTAACAACAGTATTTGGAGGAGGGCATGATGGGGGCACTAATCTTTGTGGGGCAGAAGCAGAGGGAAAGTGTGTGTGTGTGTGTGTGTGTGTGTGTGTGTGTGTTTTACTGGAGATCAGACCCAAGACCTCACACAGGCTACAAACACTCCACCACTCAGCTACATCCACAACCTGTCGGAGAGAGCCAGTTTGGAAAGAATGACATACACAGTAGCTCTGTCTTCTGCCGTGAGTCTCGCACCACAGAATTTCTGGAAAACAAGTCAAGGTATTTGATGTGCCGAGAGGAAGGAAAGACAGACCTGCAGGCGGAGAGGCAGAGGAGGAGATGTCGAGATGGAAGGTGAGAGGACTCCTCGAGGAGCTTTAAGTTACGGAAAACAGGCTGTAAACGTGATATTGGAGGATGGGGTGGCTTTGCTGTCACAGACATGAGACAGCCTGGGGGTGGAGTCAGGTGAGCTGTGGACCTCAGAACTGACATGGAGCTTGGCTGGTTGAGGGATGAGGCTATAAGAGTGGCTTTGGGGAGAGGTGAGTTGCAGTGAGGTGGGTGGGTAGGCATGCTGTCCGTCTCACCCTTCTCTCCCTGTCCCTCTGTGTCACCTTAGTTATTTTAGAAGGCGTGAGTCTTCCCTTGAAAGGTGAGATAAGAGGTTTGAAAGGATCTCTGTGTTTTGTTAAAATTTAACTATCCAGCAAACATTACCTGCCAGACTGGGCAGCTCCAGATGATGACATGGCCCCTGCTCTCAAGGGTTCACAGTCTTCGAGGACAGATACTACAGGTGACAAATAAATGAACATGAAACATGATAGTTAAGATCATGGGCTTTGGATTAAGCAGGCCTGTCAGATTCAGTTCCTGTTCTGCTTCATTCCAGCTCTGCAAGGATCTTGACTTCTGTGCATCTCAGGTTCCTTCACCTGTGAAATGGGGGAATCCAGATTTCACAGGGTTATTTGCCAGGGTTGCATGGATTCATCTGGATGGAGGCTCAGCACAGGACCTGGGATACTGTAAAGTTCTCTAACTCAAAACTCTTCTGATCAACAAAGGAGAAGGTGAAGTAGCACCGAGCCCCCTGAGTAGCTACCTGGAAGCTGAAGAAGCTTCCCACAAAAGGTGGTGGTACTTAGGTGGGCTTTAAAGAATGGTTAGAGGTGCTCATGGCCTACACAGGGTGCAGAGCCCTGGAGGCAGATCACAGGGTGCAGAGCCCCGGAGGCAGATGCACAGTCTCTTATTAGAAGACACTATTAAGAAAAAATCATTGGAGGCCATTGGTTTGGACTCAGCTTCTGCTGAGATCAAACCAAAATGGAGTCACTCATGCTAAAAACTGGCCAAACCTGTACTATTTTTTTTTTTATCTGATCTTCCAAGAGAGAAAGCAAGAGAGAGATCAAACCAAGATGGAGTCACTCATGCTAAAAACTGGCCAAACCTGTACTATTTTTTTTTATCTGATCTTCCAAGAGAGAAAGCAGGAGAGAGATGAGAGCCAGCTTCTCAAACAGGCCAGGTTTAGCTGGCATGGTCAGAAGGACCCCTGACTCAACTCTACAAGGAGAGCAAACCTGCGCTTACCAACAGGGTCAGCCTGTTTCCTTGTTTCTGCTCAGGCCCTCTCATAAAAACCACTGTCCCTCCAGGCCCTCTTTAGATGAGAAGCTACTTGATTTATGAATCATAAATGAAAGCCAATTAGGTCATTTAGCTGAATTTGTTGAAATGTTTTTGGGTGCTGGTATCAGAACTGTCTTCAGAACTGAAATCGGTTGCCATTTCCTTAGTTTAGTACCTGGTCTTCTATGAGGGGTCCAGGATGTACAAAGAATCCATTCATGGGGACAGGAAAAATGATGGAATGAGATGGACATCGTTTCTCTAGGTACTGCACATAGGGTGCGACGCTACATTGTGTACAACCAGAGAAATGAAAAATTGTGTTGCAATTGTGTACAATGAATTAAAATGCATTCTGCTGTCCTATAGGCCTAATTAAATAAATAAATTAATTAATTTTTAAAAAATTCATTCACTCTTTCTTTCTCTTTTATTTTCAAGAAACAGGGTCCTACCATGTTGCCCAGGCTGGCTCTAAACTCCTGTGCTCAAGCGACCCTCCTGCCTCGGCCTCCTGAGCAGCAGGGACGATGGGCATGTGTCACTGCGTGTGGCAAAAATAAACAAAACAAAATAACCCTCCGCCTATTTCTAAACCAGAGCTGTTTACTAGAACTTTCTGCAGTGATGGAAATGTTCCATATCTATGCTGTGGCTTAGAAATGTGGTTAGAGAGACCAAGGAATTGAAGGTTATTTGAATATATTTAAACTAATTTAAATAGTCCCATCCACTGCCACATTGGGCAGCAAGTCCTCCACCCTGGAACCCTCCTGAGCAAGCAGAATGTGAAAGGTCCCATTGAGGGAGCCACGGGCTCCACCTGTATTCTGTTGGGCCACTCTGCACTATTTAAATGGCCATCCTCTGTCTCTGTGCCTCTCACATTTATGCATACCTAGCTGGATTTACCAGGTTCAATACCAAGTCAATATCCTATGACTCCACGGTGTGTAGCTCATCGCAGTGTCCCCCCATGATCCGTTTCTTTCTCTTACTTATAAAGAGTTTAAAAACCCTAGGGAACAGGAAAAATATCATCCATACGATTTTAAAATTATCCACCTGATAAGGAATTACAATTCAGAAAGTATAAAGAACTCTTACAATTCAGCAACAAAAACCAAACAACCAACCCACTTTGAATGTGGGCAAAGAACTTGGATAGACATTTCTTGGTAGGAGATATTCACAGGGTCAAGAAGCACAGGGGAAAAAAAAAGCTCTACATCACTAATCATCAGGGACATGCAAATCTAAACCACAGTGAGATGTCGTCACCGCCCCCCCCCCCCCACTTTGGATGGCTGCTGCAGAGAAAGCCAGTAGAAGAAAAGCATCTGGGAGGAAATGCAGAAACTGACCCCGGTGCATTGTGGGTGGAATGTGAAGTGGTGCAAGTGCTGTGGAAAATGCTACGGTGAGTCCTCAAAAAATTAAACACAGAATTATAGGCAATTCTGCTTCTGGGTGTATAACCGGAATAATTGAGAGCTATCTGAATCCTCACATTCCTAGTAGCCTCAGTCACAAGAGTCAAAAGGTAGAAGCAACCCAAGTGTCTGGGTGTCTTGTGGCAGATGAATGGACAAAGTGCTATAGTCACACAAAAGAATATTATTCAGCCGGGTGCAGTGGCCCATGCCTATAATCCCAGTGGCTTAGGAGGCTGAAGCAGGGGGATTGTAAATTCAAGGTCAGCCTCAGTAATTTAGTGAGGCCCTAAGCAATTTAGGGAGACCCTGTCTCTAAATAAAAGATAAATAAAAATGGCTGGGGATGTGGTTCCATGGTTAGGCACCCCTAGGATCATCCCTGATACAAAAATTTTAAAAAGAATATTATTCAGCCTTAAAAAGGAAGTAAATACGGCCCATGCTCTGATATGGATAAACCTCGAAGACATCATGCTAAGTTGAAATGAGCCAGAGAGAAGAGGACAAATATTATATGATTTCACTTATGTAGTATATTCGGATAAGTATATTCCCAGAGATAGAAAGCATAATGATGGTCACCAGGGGCTGAAGGGGTGGTACAGACAGAGTTTAATGGGTACAGAGTCTGAGTTTGGAGTGATGATAAGGTTCTAAAGATGGATGGTGCTTGGGCTGGGGGTATAGCTCAGTGAAGAGCTCTTGCCTGGTAATCCCAAGGGTCTGGGTTCACTCCTTAGCACCACACACACACACACACACAAAAGATGGAAAGACGGATGCCAGTGATGTTTGCACAACAAGGCAAATGAACCGGACACTGAACTATACACTTAAAATGGTAAATTTTATGTTACATATCTTGTGCCACAGTAATACAAGATTTTTAAAAAGAAGGCAGGAATATTTTTAACCCTACTACCATACTTTTTTTTTTTGTCTAAAAGACAATTCACTGTACACATTTTATTTACAGTTTTGTACACTGTCTTAATATGAATGGGACCACTTTTCTACTTGAGCCATTTTTAACCAAAGCAAAATAACCTAAGTAATGCAAAGTGTTAAAATACAGCATAAAGATACAAAAACAGACATACTAATTCTAGTTAGGAATGTAATTACGATGTTACATTTTTTTATAATCCACAATTATGTTTAGGAAATCACACAAACATAGATCACTGATTTGAATGAAATGCATAAATTTGTAGCAAAGTTTTGTAGTTACAAAAAACAAAAAAATTACCAAAGAATGCACAAAATTAATGTTTATTCCACCTTTGTGTCATATTCCTGGATCCTTCACCAATGTTACATGAGGAAAAACAAAAGCAAAACAAATGGAAAACTGAAATCAGAATCACTAATGTTATCAAGTAGGGAAACAAATAAATTAAAATCTAGCAGCCATCAGCAAAAGTACAGCAAAGATAATGCTGTCAAAAGAAACAAAGAAAATTGCTAGAAAACTGTATGCATCATACTCTTTCAAACCAGCAAAATATGCCCCTGCATACAATGGAACATAAACTCAATTTTTTTCCTATTAAGGTATAGAAACGCAAATTCTTTTGAATATTGTGGATGGGTAAAACTTGTTTGTAATGGTAATTCTACTAAGCTAATACAGAGTGGGCCAGGAACACATTTATGGATTCTGGGGATGATGTGGACTGTAATTCTTTGATTGGGATAGTGGACACTATAATAAAAATTTAAAAAAAATGAACACAGAAGTACAAGACTAAGGTGAATGAGACTTCTCTTATATCTGAGTAACATTTAGATGGAATCAAATTTAAATGCAGTCCACTCTGCTTTTGAAGAGGCTTTGGTTCAGCTCCCAAATCTCGATTGCTTGACGCAGTCTCCTATGAGAATACTCAGAAGGTGTCTTCTTAAACAACAAACCTATTTTTAGTGGTGGAGCCGCTCTTAGTAGCTGTGTCTGCATGGGACTGATAACCAATCACTATCTTTGGAGGAAGTCCTAACCTTTCCTTGTATACTCTCCCTATATGTGTAACAGCCTCTCTGTTTTCACATTCAGTAGTCCATATTGCTATCTTATCACCTTTAGCTCTAACATTAACAACAGCTCCACATACATCATCACTGTAGTCATCAAAAGATTCTCCAATAAGGCACAGCAGTGTCTCTAGCCAAAAACGATCGAGGTCACTTCGTCTCTGCTGTTTCTTCAATGTAATGAGCCATCTTCCGCCCCGTTTGTTTTTCTCATCTTCCCCCATAGGCTCAATACCATCCTTAAAAAGTGAGTAGTCACAACCAGGCATTAAATTACTAGACAACTGGATATGGTTGTATACAGCCCAAAAGTCTTCAAACTTAGAGATCAGTCAAAGGTTTGCTTGCCAAGTTTTACTTTTATCATTTTTAAAAAACCAGAGTGCCCATCTGTTCTGTAGAGGATGTTTTATATAGTGTTCTGGGTTAGCAACCTCCTGATTAGATTCTGTTTTCTCCTCTTCTGTAGGCGGGGGATTAGGAGTAGGGGTGGTTTCCGGTTCCACAGTCGCCATCTTAGATCGATCACTACCCTACTTTTTAAAGCCAGGTCATTCTCACATTGCTCCTAGAGGGAAAATCCTGGGACTGAATCCTGGAGAAAAAAATTCTAGTGGAATTCCTCCAACTCGACATCCATATGGCTAACGGTTCCCATCCCCGTTGGGTGGACATTGTTGACTCCCAGGCAGACAGAGTACCTTATAGAAGGTGTGACACCTTGCAAGGAACACTATGTAAACTGGGTGCGTGGCAGATGCCTGTAATCCCAGCTGTTCGGGAGGCTGAGTGTGGGAGACCAACCTTGCATGTGACTGAGTCACTCTCTCCGGCTGGGTGCTGAGGCGCTCAGTCACAGAAATGTGGCAGAGCTTTCCCTACCCTTCTTGGGTGCGGGGGTCGATGTCTCGTGCATGGGTGCTACAACCCCATGGGTGAAGCTATGCTCACCTGTCCCTTTGTAACATAACCCCTTGCCCTGTTTAGGATAGAATCTTCCAGTGGAAGTGCCTTGTGTGTGTCCCCTTCTCTTACTGTGCCCTTGTGTGTGGCCTACCCAGGTGTCAGTCAACCTGCTGACAGTGGACATCATGAAGATAGACTCAGCCCCCTGAAACTGACCCCTTGCCTCATTTGAATAGCTTCTCCTCAATAAAATGGGTCAGTGCGTGCTCTCACTCTATTCCTGTGGACCCTTGAGGTCAGAGGAGCCGTCCCAGTGACCCCAATGAAAAAGGTATTTGTGTCTCTTGTGTGGTTATTTCATGCAGCCCAGTTAGCCTGGTTTACCTGGAGTAGCCCCTGAGCCTTTTAGTCTCGAGAACAAAAACCCAGCCCTGAGGCAGGAGGATCACGAGTTCAAAGCTAGCTTCAGAAACTTAGCAAGGCCCTTAGCAACTTGGCTAGACTCTAAATAAAATATAAAACAAGGGCTGGGGATGTGGCTCAGTGGTTAAGCACCCCTGGGTTCAATCCCTGGTACCAAAAACTAAACAACACAAAAACCTAAAAAACAAACAAACAAACAAAAAAACCCCACAACACTGTGAGAGAGTGGTTCTTGTCCATACTGTTTGTAAACTGTTTCCTACGTAAGTAAGGCATGCAAATCTTGAGGCACAGCTTGCAACTGCAATGTAATCACCTCATAAACACCTTGATGAATCAAATTGTTCTCTGTGGCAATAACTTTGACGGAGTATTCTTCAGTTCTACAGTGCGACTGAAACTTTGAGCTATGTGATTAACACAGCCACCTTCTTTTAGTCCCATGCCACCCTTTGCTTTTGATATGTTGTTTTTGAGCCTATTTCATAGAGTTCCTAGTAACCAGAAGGAGAATAATATGAAATATCTCACTTTTTATCAAAAAGTGTGTTGATATACAATGAGAAAGGAAAAGCTGAGGTTGGAAGGAGACAGCCCAGCAAAGGTGGGATAATAGAGCCAGCTGCAAAGTTAATGTTGCATCTGAAGTGTCCCAACAACATTTATTCCGTAAAAGCTATTGTAAATGATACTGTATTTTAAATTTCAGTGTCCATGGATTTATTATTATTACAAGAAAACCCCAAACCCCTATTAAAGGTTTTATGTATTTATTTGGCCCTATTATAGATTGAACCCAGGACCACACACAAGCTAGGAAAATGCTCTATGTCTGATGTCTTCCTGGCCTAGCAATGTGCATTCTGACCATCTCTGCCAAAGCTGGGCAGTGGCAGTGAGCCCTGCACCCAGTCAACCCTGCGATCAGTGGGAAACAATGGACGCAGTGGGGCGTGCCTTCTGCTGGCCAGACGCTTGCTGGGCAGATTGGCTGCGTTAATGCATTTTCAATAATGTGGGTTTATTGGAATGTAACCCTGCACTGCAAGTTGAAGAGCATCTGGGTTCTCCATTTCTTTTCTTTTCTTTTTTAAATTTTAAAATTTTTCTTTTTGTAGTTGTAGATGGACAGCATGCCTTTATTTTATTTGTTTTTTTTTATGTGGCACTGAAGATTGAACCCAGTGCCTCACACTGCAAGGCAAGTGCTCTGCCACTGAGCTACAGCCCTAGCCCTGGGGTCTCCATTTCTTAGAGCATTTTTCCTTTTTATTTATTTATTTTGTGTTGCTGGGATGCTGGGGATTGAACCCAGGGCCTTGCATGGGCCAGGCAAAGTGCTCTACCACTGAGCCACAGCCCTGACCCTCCCAGCACCATCTAAGATGGTCACTGTTTCTTTCTCCTTAATCCCTGAGAGCAGGAGTTTCCATCACTCCCTGCTGTGCCTTCACAGTCTGGGTGTGCCCAGGGCTTGGTAGAAACTCCATAAATACTGAATGAGTAAATAATCAGGATTCCTTTTTCTCAGATAGATGATAATGCCTAACTATTTTGATTCTTATACCTGGCTGATTTCGTGTTACATCTGGCTTTGTTTTGTTGGGGAGGGCATCTCTCTATGAAGTCCCAGAGGATCTCCTGTGCATGTGCTCAAGCCATCCTCCTGCCTTGCTTCCTGAGTAGCTGGGACCGCAGGTGGTCACCACCCCGCCCATTCATCCATATTTTGAAATTGTTAAGGTTGCAAGAGTATGTGTTCCTTATAGAAAAAGTAGACTGCAAAAGTCTCATGATTTTCAAATCTACATAAGATTAACCATTTCAATTATTTTTAAAGTGTACAGTACAGCAGCCCCGAGCACATTCAGGCTGTTGTACAACCATCACCACCTCTAAGTCCTGGACGGTTTTATCATTCCAAACTGAAGTTGTGGACTCATTAAGCAATAATTTCTGACCAAGAAAAACGTGCATAATGGTGGCACTTACCTGTAATCCCAGCTACTCAGGACACAGAGGCAGAAGGATCGAAAGTTCAAGGCCAGCTAGGGCAACTAAGTGAGACCCTGTCTCAAAATTTAAAAACAAAGAAGGACTGGGATTGTGGCTCAGTGGTAGAGTGCTTGCTTAGATGGGTTCCAACCCTGGTACTGCAAAGAAACAACAAAACAAAACAAAAGAAAAACCCCAAACTAAGGACCCCCAATAATTCCTCTTTTCTCCCTGAGGGCCAGCTGCAGTTAACCATTCTTCTGCTGTCTCTACAAATTTGACTACCCTACATGTCTCATGTAGGAGGATTGCATGGTATCTGTCCTCTTGTGTCTGGTTTATTTCATGTAGCATAACGTCCTTGAGGCTCACCCATTTTGTAGCATGTGTCAGAATTTCTTTCCTTTTTTAAGACTGAATAATATTCTATGAATGAATGTAGCACATTTTGTTTATTCATTCAGTGATCCATAGACTTCTGGATTGCTTCCATCTTCTGACTGCTCAAAAGAACAGTTAGCTATCACTGTCTACTTTGGGGTCCAAATATCTGTTCCAGTCCCTGTGTTGTAGGGACAAACGAGGCAAGGCACTGAAGATAGCAGAAAACAGTTTTATTTGGCTGCAGCCAGGTTCAGAGGGCACAGCTTTTGCTGTAATCAATTAATCCCCTGAACCCTGAGTTCAGGGAGTTTCAGAGTTTTATACCCAGCATGTAAGGGGAGGGGCTCAGAAGTTCACAGTTTGCCAAAGTTCACATAAAAGCAGCTTTTTCTTTCACTATTCTGGGCAAGTTAACCCTTCAAGGACAACACCTGAGAAGGAGGGAGCTTCTTCTCCCCTTACTTTCCTCCCTCTGCCAGCTGTTACCATGGGCCCATTTGTAACTTATCTTAAAAATATAGACATCTCTGTGAAGCCCCAGCTCAAGGCCAGAGGCCTTGTTTGCACATTTCTTCAAAGAACTATACTGGAAACGTTTGTGAACAACTAGTAAGGGGGAGTCCAGCACCTGGAGTGCTGCTCAATCTTCTCCGCTAGTGGCCAAGTGAAACAGGGTGACATGAATTTAGGAAGTTTATTTACATTGAACTCTTTTGCAGAGACTCTTTTGCTCACAGTCCTAAAATCAGCCATGGTGAAGATTTCTGGAGAAGCCCAGTTAAGACTGTCCTGTGGAGAGGGGGTGCCACTTCACCTGCTTTCAATTGTTTTGCATGTGTACCTGGAAATGAAGTTGCTGATTCATACAGTAATTCCATCTTTAACTTTTCCCCACCACACCCAGGGGAGAGGGGACTCACCTTCCAGGAAGGAGGTCCCCTCTAACCTGGGTGTCAGGGGGAGCTCCCCACTGCACCCAGGGTTGAGGGGACTGCCCCTCCAGGGGGGAAATTGGTCCATACCTTGGCCTTTTGATTCATTAGCAGACAAAACAGAAGGCCAACAATTAAACACACAAACAAGGGATCAGTGTGGGACACAGTGCAAGTGAGCTCCCCCGAGCCCTTCAGGAGCCATCCTCTTTCCCCACCTGGTGGCTGTGGTGCCACTGGAGCATTGGTGTGGTCTGCTCTCTGCAGAGTGTGATGTGTGGGTTCAGGTGTGTCTATCCTCTGGGAAGGGATGTCCTCTGAAGTCCTCCAGCCCCCTCCACCCTCTGGGCAGGGACATCCTCTGAACACCCCCCACACCATGGGCAGGGACATCCTCTGAGGTATCTGGCCACTGTGAACAGAACTGCTATAAGTAACTGCATGCTGTTACCTAGATGTGTTTTCGAGGCCATACCTATGTTCTTGGATCATGTGGTGACACCATGTCTAACTCTGGGGAAAATGGCCAGCTTTTTGATAGTGGTGAGCTGTTGTGCACTCCACCAGCAATGCCCGAGAGTGCCTGTGGCTGCTCATCATCTTCAAGGTGGATGCTGCACTTAAGGAAAGACCTTAGCAGCTTAGTAGATGTTAGTGCATCTCGGGGTTTTAGTTTGTGCTTTCTTCACGACAGATGATGCTAAGAATCCTGTTTATGCTTCTTTGCCATCTCATACTTTCTTGAGAGTTGTCTGTTCAGATTTTACCCACTGGTTCTCTTATTGCTGAGTGTCTTACTATGTTCTGGACACAAGTTTATTTTAGACACATGCTTTCCAGATGTTTCACCCAGTCTTTGACTTGTCTTTTCATTTCCTTAATATTATTTTTTGCAGAGTAATTTAATGCAATTCACATTATCAGTTTTGTCTTTCATGGATTTGTTTGGGAATTTTATTTAAAGCCTCATCATGAGACATGTGGTCATGCATGTCTTATAGAGTTTTGCAGTTTCACATTTTAAATGAAAGTCTATGGAGTATTTTTACAGGTTCTGGGGTCTAGATTTGTGCCTTCTTGAGGTGCATCTGTATCCTAGGTTCCAAAACAGCTTGCAAGGAATTTCACTGGGAACACACTGAATCTGCAGAGGGGTTTGAGATAACTTTATCTTAATTACATTGAGACCTGAACAAGGAATATCTCTGTATTTATTTATATTGCATTTGATTTCTTTTATTATTTCAAGATTTTCTGAAAGCAGGTACTTCAATTTTGGGGGGTGTTATTTTACATGTTAACACATTTAAAATTCTCTTATTCCAGTTTACACATTTCACTCTTTCCTCTACATGATTGCTACTATATAGGAAATCAGTGGAATTTTGTCTAGGGGCCGAGAACTTTGCAGCTTTCTATATCCATCCATTCTGATCAAGACATAGGATGGGCTCTATTTTTACAATTTTTTTTTTTTGTAGTTGTAGATGGACAGCATGTCTTTATTTTATGTATGTATGTATGTATGTAATGCAGTGCTGAGGATCAAACCCAGTGCCTCACATGTGCTAGGCAAGAGCTTTGCCACTGATACAGCCCCCATACCTCTATTTCTTTTTGATTTATAAAATTATGACCAGAAATAATCAGAACTATGAATTTCAGAGCTTCACTGTTGACTAGCACTAGGGTGTGCAGAGGCAGCTCTGAACGCTGAGCATCCGGTGCCCTGCGCTGCCCATGGTGGCCAGCAGGGGGCGTGCATAACAACTTTCTCAGACCACCTGCTTTTGGGGGGTCATGTTCTGTGTCCTCTGCAAGTTTTCTTCTCCTGGGGATCCACATGGGAGATGCCACATTTGGGGATGCCTAGGGGCCCTAAGGTGAGGAGCAGATGTTCATTATCCTGGGGACCCACTTGGGGAGACATCATGGCCTGGGGATACCTGGGGACTCTGCTTATGGTGAGGACAAGAACTTCCTTACTCTGGGGACCTTCTTGGGGTGACATCATGACCTGGGGATGCCTGGGGGCTCTATCTAAGGTGAGGACCAGGGCTTCCTTATCCTGGGGACCCATGTGGAGAGACACCATGGCCTGGGGATGCCTGGAGGATATGTCTGTGGTGAGCACCACAGCTTCCTTCTCCTTGGCACCTACCCATGGAGACTCCACTGTGGATTCAGGATGACCCAGGTCCATGTGAGGAAAACACGAGGAAGAAGCTTCCTGTGCACTGCCTGTGTACTGAGGAAGAAGTCTGCCATGTCCTTTGCTTTCCCATTTAATATTTTAGTAGAACTTCTTTTACAACACTTTTCCTCACTGAGGCTTTGGCTGCTCATCATTATGTCACTTCAGTGTGTTTTGTGTGGCTTGAGTGTATTTTGGGGAGAAATCCAAGGACACAGAAGAAACACAGATGGCCACTCAAGATGGTGCAGGGAGGGCCCAGTGCCTGGAGTCCCACTGGAGCCTGAGGGGAAGGGCTAATGTGCACCTCATTGCTTGCTCTTTTTCATGTTTTAATGACTAATTTTTCTTATAGGTTTAAGTACTTGAGAAATATTGAGAAGTTGATGTGTTAAAATTCAAAGTTACGTTAAGTGTAAATATTGTATTTGTGTTGGTTACAAGAAGAACCTTGTGGGTGGGGCTATAGATCAGGGGTGGAGTGCCTCCATCCCAGGCACTATGAGATAAAAATCAAACAAAGAAGCAAAACACAGACTTGAAGATCTACAGTGTAAATTAACCACAAGTAAAGGACTTAAGATGTATTAATCCTGCATGCTCCTATTGGAACCTGATTTGTCTGTGTCTAAAATTTATTTTAAATAGCTGGAGAAATCTGTGTATTAGTTAGGTATTAGATATTAAAGAATTATGATTATTTTCAACTGTGGCTGTATTAAAGACTTCTTTCCATTACATGACTACAATTTTTTAGAGAAACTGGATGATGCTGGGGTTTGCTGGGTGAGTCTGTTCCCAGAGGGTTGGGCCCTCTGACAAGTCCCACAGTGGTGATGGCTTCCTGGGCAGTTTCTTGGCTGAAGTACCCATAATACTTGGGGTACCAGGGCCAGTAGCTCCTAGAGGCCACACACTGAGGGCCCTGTGGGCAGAATGCTGGACAGCAGTGCCTAGAATCCTCAGGGCCCCACAGTTCCCAGGAGCTTCTGGTGAGAACTGCATGGGCAGACCACTACTACCTTGAATAATGGGGGTTCCTGGCAACTGTGTGGCCTGCAGTTCCCAGAGGCCTTTGTGGAGGATTCTTGGCTGGGCAGGATATGCTACCCAGAATCCTCAGTGTACCAGGGCAAGCACGTGGCCCAAAGCTTCCAGGGGCCTTGGTGAGTGGTTTGTGAGAGAATGCAGCAAGCAGCTCCCAGGAGACTCTGGGGTGAGAGCTGCAAAGGTTATGATGGCCTGTCCTATCTAGAATCCTTCAGGGCCTGCCATTACCAGAGCCCTCTGCAGTGAGGGCAGCATAGGTCAAATGACAGATGGCAGTTATCATGACCCTCAGGACCTGCAGCTTGCAGGGACCTCTGGAGTGATGGCTGTACTGACAAAATGACAAACTGTGCTACCCATTACCCTTGGATGCCTGCTGTTCTTAGGAACCTCTGGGGTGAGGGCTGCAAGGGCAGAATACCAGGCTTCAGTGCTTGGAATCCCTGGGGATCCCTGCATACCCTGTAACTCCCAGAGTTTCTGTGGTGAGGGTTGTGTGGGTAGAGCACTACCTGGAATCTCTAGAGAACCAGGGAAAGCATGGGGTCTGCAGCTCCTGTGGTCCTCCCAGCAGGGCTGTGCAGGCAAAATCATAGGTCCTATGCTATCCAGAACTCTCAGGGGCTGCAGCTCCCATGATCCTTTGTAGTAATTGAGCAAGAACACTGCACTACATTACCCACAATCCTCAGGGGCTACAGCTCCCCGAACCCTCTTTGGTGACTGAGCAAGCTGTTGGACTGAAGTACCTACAACCCTAAGGGGGAATTTAGCTCCCAGAACCCTCTGATGTGAGTGGGCAGAACTACATGACTCACTACCCTCCAGGGCTATAGCTCTAAGGGTCCTCTGTGGTGAGAACGGTAGGGCAGAGAACTTAACTATACTACCTGGAATCCTTGGTGGGTGGTGTTGTCCAGGTGAGTGTGCAGCCTGCAACTCCCAGAGGCCTTCACAGTGAGGGCTGTGCAGAAGGCAAGACTACAGTGCCCAGAATCCCTTGAGCCCTGGAGCACTCAGATACCTTCCTGTTGAGGGCTTCAGGGAAAAGTATCTGGGGTGTCCAGGCAGATCCCAGGAGCCTTGATGGTGAGGTCCACTTAGATAGCATGAACTTCATTACCCAGAATAGTCAATGGCCTACAGAACTCTGAGGTCAGGGCTACCTGAGTAATATGGACTACAGTGCCCAGAATTCATGGGGGGTCAGAGTTCTAAGGTGCCACTATAATGTGGTCTGCACCAACAGAGCACCAAACTACAATGTTCCTGGTGCTTGGGGGCCTGCAGCTCCCAGAAGCCTCTATGGTGAGGCAGAATACACTTCCCAGAATCCCTAGGGGCTCCCATGTAGCACCTTACAGAAACTTCTGCAATGAGGGCCACATTGTAGAATACTGGACTGCACTAGCCAGAATCCTGGAGTGTGTGGCTTCTGGGGTGAGGCCTGCATTGGCAAAACACCTGACTACACTGCCAGGGCCCTCCAGGGTGCCTGGACCAGCATGGGGCAAAAAGAGCTCCATGGTCCTCTGTGGCAGGGCTGTGTGGGAGGAAAACTAGATGCCACTGCCAGAGTCCTCCAGGGTGTCTGGACCAGCATGTGGCACACAGCCCCATGGTCCTCAGTGCTAAGGGCTATGTGGTCAGAACACCAGGTGACACTGCCAGGGTCCTCCAGGGCACCTGGACCAGCATGTGGCAAACAGCCCCATGGTCCTCTGTGTCAAGGGCTGCATGGGCAGAACACCAGGTGAAACTGCCAGGGTCTTCCAGGCGCCTGGACCAGCTTGTGGCACACAGCTCTCACGTCCTCTGTGGCTAGGGTGTGTGGGCAGAACACCACATTTCACAGTCAAGAATCCCTGGGAATTCTGAATGAAAGTGTAGCCTGCAGCTCCCAGGGGCATCAATGATTAGAGCTGAATTATCTAGAATGAATTATTTAGAATTAGTTAGAATGCCCCAAGGCAGGGTGCTGAAGCCTGCAGTTCCAAGAATCACCAGAGGATTTGATCTGAAGTCAAGTTCTCCTCCCCTTGACAGTGGTCACCAAGAGCTGAGATTAAACTGTTTTATTTTTTCCCCATGAGGTATTGAACTCAGAGGTGCTTAACAACTGAGCCACAACCCAGCCCTGTTCAGTTTCTATTTTGAAGCAGGGTCTTGCCAAGTTGCTTAGGGTCTAACTAAATTGCTGAGACTAACCTTGAACTTGTGATCCTCCTACCTCAGACTCAAGAGCCACTGGGATTACAGGTGTGTGCTACCACATCCAGCTTTAATTTCTTTTCTTAAAAACCATGATCTGAAAATGGGGCAGCCTCTGGCTAGGTCACTCTGTCTCAAAAGCCACACTTCCCAGAGACCTCTGCAGTGGTCTGTTTCTGGGCTTCTGTTGGGTGCATGAGTGAATTTCCCAGCTCCTGCAGCTGCACATGTCTGCACCTCTGCTCACCTGGCCCCTGGCTGCAGCAGCGCTTCACCTGGTGGAGTGCAGGGCTGGGGTGCAGGTATTAGGTAATAGCTAGCAATGAGCAGTGAAATGCAGGCAAAGTCCCAAGTGTTCTTTAAACTACTTCCAAAGTAGATGAGGAAGCCAAGGTGGTAGTTAATTTATAGAAATAAACAGAAGCAGAGGAGCTAATGGGAAGGCATGTCAAAAAAAAGGAGTAATGGGACTAACTCTGACTGTCCACTGAGGTTGGTGTGAAGCTACACATTATGGCTAAAGTGGCTCCATTTTTCTGGAAAGGAAGTGTTGCAGGGCACAGACCAGGCAAGACTCCAAACAGAAAGCAGATTTTATTTGGCTATAGCCAGGTTCAGAGGCACAGCTTTCTCTGTAATCAACCAATCCCCCTGAACTTTGAGTTCAGGTAGTTTCAGAACTCTATACCCAGCGTGTAAGGGGAGGGGCTCAGAAGTTCACAGTCTGCAGAAGTTCACACAAAAGCAGCTTTTTCTTTCACTGTTCTGGGCAAGTTAACCCTTCAAGGACAGCACCTGAGAAGGGGGGAGCTGCTTCTCCCCTCCCTTCCTCCCCTGCCAGCTCAGTGAGGCTCCAGCTCAGGGCCAGAGGCCTTGCTACAGGATTTGTCTTTTTTTTTTTTTTTTTTAAATCACATAAAACAGTAAGAATCATTAGGCAATAAAGACCTTCCTTAATGGAAATAAAAACATTTTAGTAGGTTTTTAATCTGTCAAAATATGGACAAAATATTAGCTCACATTAGCATAGTAAAATTAGGGAAATATCCTGAAATATTCTTGAATTAATCAGTTAAAATTTTTATAGTCAGTACAGTTCATAAAAATCTCTTTTTTTAATTGTTTTAGCTTTTTTTTAAAAATATTTTTTTTAGTTAAACATGAACAAAATATCTTTATTTTGTTTATTTATTTTTATGTGGTGGTGAGGATCGAACCCAGGGTCTCACTCATGCGAGGCGAGCACTCTACTGCTGAGCCACAACCCCAGCCCTTGTTTTAACTTTTTATATCATCTGTGTAGATAATGATATAAAGATTTTCTGGATTAGGAAAATACTTTTATTATTAAAATCTAAAATATAAAGAGCCAAAGATGATTTTTAATTTTTTCTTAGGACCTCCAATGTGTGCTTCATCTCAGTTGAAGCATCTTTTCCTTTTAGAATTTTTCCTGGTTATACTTTGGAATAATTTCTGAAAACTTTAGAATCTAAACCAATTTTTGTACTTTGATAAGAAGAAATATCAACGAATATATAGTTAAAGCCCTTGAATACTTCTGTAGATAGAATTATATTTGTTTATCATCTTAAAAGTTTAAACAGGAGCTAGGTTGTGGCTCAGTGGTAGACAGCTTGCCTAGCATGTGTGGTGCGCTGGGTTCAATCCTCAGCACCACAAAATTAAAAAATAGAAGTATTGTGTCCAACTACAACTAAAAAATATATTTTTAAAAAAGTTTGTATGATAGGGGCTGGGGATGTGGCTCAAGCGGTAGCACGCTTGCCTGGCATGCATGCGGCCCGGGTTTGATCCTCAGCACCACATATAAACAAAGATGTTGTGTCTGCCAAATACTAAAAATAAATATTAAAAAATTCTCTCTCTCTCTACCTCTATCTCTCTCACTCTCTCTTAAAAAAAAAGTTTGTATGATAACTTTGAGAACTAGAGATTACTTGAAGGTTGTATTCTTTCTTGAAAGCAAATTTATAGTAAAATATATTTATCTAAAACATCTGTACCTAAAATATCTGTAAACAGAAGCAGAGGAGCTAAGGCAGAACATCAGTTAAATGCATGTATAAGAAGTTTATAAATTATAAGTTTTCTGTTGAAGAAAAGCAATTAGGTAAATATATACTAACTAAGCAATTAGACATATATGGTAACTATTTTATGAATTAATAACTATAGGTAATCAAAATACCTAGAAAAATATTAATAATAAGGGCATAACTTATAATTGTATTAACTTTATGTAACCATGTGGTTCTTGAGATATTTGGATCCATTTCAATTTACTTTTAACTAGGAGTGCACTCTTAATGTGTGATGTCACATGATGTAGCTGGAATAAGATCCTTATGTATATTTTATTTTTTGTAATTACTTAGGAATGAGAATAAGGGTTTTATGTTCATCAAAGAACATTTCTGGTTTTTGTTCTTGTGACAAGCAAATGCACCCTTGTAACCTTCAAAATTAAAAGCAAAATATAAAAAAAGCATATATTGGAAACCTCTCATCAATAGCATTAGTTAGTAACATAACCATAGAGAAAATCAGGTTATTTAATTCAAAAATAATTTTAAATGCGGGAGGCGGGACCAGGAAGCCCACTCTGCCAAGCTTCCAGTGGTTACCATGGTAATGGAAACAGCACGGAGCCTGCTGTCCAGAGTTGGGGCAAAGGTTCCCTGAGCTTCCCTAGCTAGGTGGATTCTGTTAGATTTGTCTCTATTCCCCCTCCCCCATCCCCCCCAGGATCCTAGGGGCGGGTAGCAGCTTGCCTTGTCTCTGCGACCTGCGCTTGCAGCTTGTATTCTCCTGTGTTTTGTACTTTTCATTGTAGCATGGAGGACTTTAAAAGTGAGTTTTAATGGCAGACGCCAGTGTTACTACCAGATTTTAAGGCAGTCTTCATTTGGCACCCAGGCCAGCTTGCTTAAGTGTTAAAAGCACTGCTGGCAGTGAGTCTAGTTACAGATACCTCAGGGAACAGCAGCTAAAAGTCTTTTGTTCACAGTGGCTGAGTTCCAGCCATTCTGATTCAGTAGGACAAGAATGTAGCAAAGAGGTTCAGTATAAACCTTCTGAGTATTCACAAAAACAATAGAAAAATAAAATTCACTCCTCTACAGGTAAAGAATCCTTGTATCAAGTCTCATCACAAAATTTTCCTTCCCCTTTTCTCACTCTCCAAGTACAGACTTCTAGTACATAAACCCCCCAAAATCTTTACCTAATATTTCAAAATATAAAAATTCACAAAAACAATCCAAAAAAGTCCACAAAAGCACTTTCCCCGTGGGAGAAGACTTAACAACATATCCCATTAATCATCTTAATAATCTTTACATTTAGAGTCTCTAGAATTATAAAAATAATTTTTTCTAAAGACAAACTATTCCCAAATATTAAAAAGTTTAATGTCACAGATTTTTCTTCTACTTCACTTACTTTCTACAATTCAGCTCACAATACTCTGCAATCCTATGCACGCTTAACTTCTGGAGAGAAATTCCAAATCCACTAAATTTCTAAAAATCACCCTGGAGTCCCATATGAACCACAAATTATTGCATTTCTTATGACTAAAACACTCAGGGTCTCTCCAGGTGAACTGGGTTTCCTGATGTCTGCTGTCAGCAGGTTGACTGGTATCTAGGAAGGCCACACCCAAAGGCAGAGCAAGAGAAGGGAACACACAAAAGAGAGTTTCCATGAAACATTCTATCCCAAACAGGGCAAAGGGGTAGTATTACAAAGGAACGGGTGAGTGTAGCTCAACCTCAGGGGTGACACCTGCATCTGAAGACATGCCTTCGACTTCTTGAGCTGGGACAATGCCCAAGTCACCATGAAATATAGTGATCAGTCAGAGCCTCTTGCTTCAGGACTGGAGAGTGTGGGTCATTCAGAGTGGCTCCCCACACTTCTACAAACTACTAAACTGGATAAATGTTTGTGATAAACTAGTAATGGGGTGTTCAGCACCTGGAGTGATGATTTCTTCCAAGTCTGTGGCCAAGAATAATAGAGAAACAGGAAAATAGGAAGTTTACCTACATTGAACTCTCTTGTAGATAGAGACTCTTTTGCTGAGAGTCCTAAAATCAATTATGGTGAAGATTTCTGGAGAAACTTAGTTAAGATTTTCTGTGGAGGAGGGGGTGTCACTACAGAAGATCCCTTTAGTAGCACAGTCACACTAAGGTAACTTCTGACCAGCAATTAACCCCAGTGCCTGTCAGATCAGGCAAGGCGGGCAAGACCAAAGGAGGGAGATTTAAAAAGGCCCCTGAAGGAGGCTTTATTGAGATATCACTCCCAGGTGGAAGTCGATGAGACGACAAAATGGACAGAAGGGTCTGAGGAGAAACCGCATGGAAGCTTGACTGGACTGGACTTTTATGGGGCTTTCAGCAGGAAGGGAAGGGCTTGGGACAGAAAAAGGTATTCTTAGGGTCCCTTGTCCCATTGGAGTTGGTCAGGGGAGTTGGTTAAACTCCAGGATTGGCCAGGGGGTCTTGCTGATTGACAGACATTAGTCAGGAGATCTCGATGATTGACAGGCGTTTCCGCTGGCACCTGATTGATGTTCCTTTCCCCTGCGGGCTGCTTTGTTCTAAGTCCCCACCAAGTCCCCACCACCGACCTAACATCGCCCACATTAACATGGAACTGACTTGTAGATGAAGCCCCCTAAATAAGATGGCCACCGTGACAGTTCTGGAGAGGACCAGCTAAGGTCAAAAACTGCACTGCCCAACATGAAGGACGAGTTGAACACCTGATCGGCAGAGTACAGAGGTGGTTCCCAGTTCTCCTGGTAAAGATCAAACATTAATGAAGCATGGGGCAGCCTTGTCTTCTTTTATTGCCTGCCTGGAGATGGCCCACTCTCCTCCTTGAGAGTGCTTTTGCTGAAGCCTCACTTTTAGTTTATTTTCACCTCACTTTCACTTCTAAGAAACCTCTCCTGCATGACTTTTGGTGTCTGACTTTAAATTTTCTTTCGCTGGAACACAAGAGCTGGGGTTTGGAGTTTCAGCTCCCTGCTTTCCGGTGAACGGGGAGGTGGGCTTTTGGACTCTCTTTTCTCCTCTCCTGAGATTCCACTCCATGATGACAGAGACAACACCGCCAGGCCTGTGACAGCAGTGGGGACAGGTTTTATCTAGTAACAGCTGAGAGTGGAGAAAGGGCTGAGGTTTACCAGGAACCTAGGAGTGGGCACCACTTCTGAGCAGTGAGCAGGTCCTGGGGGGCGTGGCCATCGGGGCTCGTGGCCATCAGGGGCGGGGCGTCGCCCTCATCTTTGACTCCAGTCCACCTCCTTCAGGGTGAGAGGCGAGTTTTCTCCTCGGGACCCACACCACAGAGCCTGGATCCTGGAAACTGTGGGTCACCCCTCAAGGAGGGGCCGAGCTCCCTTTTCCTTACAGCTACCTCAGGTGGACGCCTGGCTCGGGGACACTGGGTCATGTCTCCAGGGACGCCTGGAGCTCCCTTCTCCTCAGAGCTACCTCAGGTGGACGCCAGGCTTGGGGACATTGGGGGTCTTATCTCTAGGTATGCCCATAGCTCCCTTCTCCTCAGAGCTACCTCAGATGGATGCCTGGCGTGGGGACACTGTGGGTCATGTCTCTAGGGAACCCTGGAGCTCTCTTCTCCTCAGAGCTGCCTCAGGTGGATGCCTGGTTTGGGGACACTGTGGGTCATGTGTCTAGGGACGCCTGGAGCTCCCTTCTCCTCAGAGCTACCTCAGGAAGCTGCCTGGCATGGGGACACTGTGGGTCATGTCTCTAGGGAACCCTGGAGCTCTCTTCTCCTCAGAGCTACCTCAGATGGATGCCTGGCTTGGGGACACTGTGGGTCATGTCTCTAGGGATGCCTGGAGCTCTCTTGTTCTCAGAGTTGCCTGAGGGAGATGCACTAGAAGCTTCTGGAATGACTGGCAGCAGGTGTGGGAAATGTGGTATTGGTGAGGAGAGAGCCCCACCTTGGGACTGAGGGCTGAGGATAGCCTGGCTGTGCGCCCTGCTCCTTCACTATTTCATTCAGGCTGGCTCTGCAGTAGGGTCCTGCCTTAGGTTGTGACCCTTATCATCTTTTAAAAAAAATTTACATTATGTATATATTGCCACAACTTAAAATAAAATTTAGATATAGTTGGACCTAATACCTTTATTTAATTTATTTATTTTTATGTGGTGCTGAGGATTGAACCCAGGGCCTTGCACGTGCTTGGCAAGTGCTCTAACACTGAGCCCCAGCCCCAGCCCCTCATCCTCTTCATCTTACCCAGATTTTTCATGGAGAACCTGGATGGGATGAAGGAGGAATGATGAATGAGGGTTCTAAGCCCAGGAGAGACTCCATTACTTGTTTTCCTTATTGTTTATTTTTTAAAGTATTATTTTAGTTGTCAATGGATTGTGTTTTATTTATTGATACATGGAACTGAGAATCAAACCCAGTGCTTCACACATCCTAGGCAAGTGCTCTGCCACTGAGCCACAACCTCAGCCCTCCTTATTGTTTTAATGATTCTTTTTTTGTTTTTGCACTGTCAAAATAGTAGAAAAGAAAATAATACGGAAATATGGAAAAGCACATGTGTTAACAGCCCACTGCTTTATTTCAGTTTAATATGTTATTTGTAACAAATTTATTTATTAAAAATATATTCCAGGGCTGGGGCTGTAGCTTCCTGGTAGAGTGCTTGCCTAGCATGTGTGAGGCACTGGGTTTGATCCTCAGCACCACATATAAATAAATAAAATAAAGGTATTTGTTTGATCTACACCTAAAAATATTAAGAAATTTATCCCATGGAACTAAACTCATGAACCAAATTTTTCTTTGGTTGAGAAAATTCCAGTTTAATTGTCAGTATATGTGTATTTTCCCTCTTTTGAAAAATGTTTTTTTTTAATATTTATTTTTTAGTTGTAGTTGGACACAATACATTTATTTATTTAGTTTTATCTAGTGCTGAGACTCAAACCCAGGGTGTCACACACACTAGGTGAGTGCTCTACCATTGAGCCCAACCCCAGCCCTGGTGCATTTTACTTATCCATAATAGTGGGGTCCAGTTTGATGTATGTGGACATGGATGGAATATAATTTGTTCAATTTCACCCCAGTTTTTCCATTTTCCCTCTCCATCTCCTTCCTCCTGCTCCTCTTTCTCTAGTGGTCTTCCTTCTATTTAGTGTTTTGTTAAACTGGTGGTTTATAGATAGACATGAAGGGGGGATTCACTGTGGTATAGTTGTATATGTACTTAGATCATTTGGTCAGTTTCATTCTGCAGTTCCTTTCTTTTCCTATCCCTCCTCTCTCCCCCTACATTCCCTTCTATTCCACTGACCTCCCTTCTATCTTCATGGGATTGCTCCCTTTTATATTTCCTTATTTATCTCTAGTTTCTGTATATAAGATAAAACATTTGACCCTTGGCTTTCTGAGTCTGGCTTATTTCAATTAGCATGATGTTCTTCAGTTCCATTCATTTACCAGCAGATGCAGTAATTTCATTCTTATTTATGGCCATTGAAAACTCTGTTGTGTGTATATACCATGCTTTCTTTATCTGCTCATCTGTTGACAGACACCTGGGATGGTTTCATAGCTTGACTACTGTGAATTGTGCTGGCTTAAACATTGATACGGCTGTATTACTATAACATGCTGATTTTTGTTCTTTTGGATAAATACCAAAAAAAGGGGGGCGGAGCAGCTGGATCATGTGATGGCTTTATTTCTAGGTTCTTGAGGAATCTCTGTACTGCTCTTCATAGTGGTTGGTTGCACTAGTCTGCAGTCCCACAAACAACAGGTGAGTGTACCTTTCTCCATATCCTCACCAGAGTTTGTTATTTTTTGTATTCTTGATGTTTGCCATTCTAACTGGAGATGAAATCTTAATGTAGATGTGATTTGCATTTCTCTGATTGCCAGGGATGTTGAACCTTCTTTTTTTTCTTTGCCATTTGTATTTCTCCTTTTGAGAAATATCTGCTTAGTTCTTTCACCCATTTTTGTATTGAGCTATTCATTTTTCTGTTGTTACATATTTTGAGTTATTTATATTTCTGGATATTAATCCCTTGTTGGAAGAGTAGATGGAAAAGATTTTCTCCCATTCTGAGGGGCTCTCTTCATGATCCTATTTCCTTTACAGGGCAGAGCATTTTAATTTGAAGGCATCCCACTTATTGAGTCTTGGTTTTATTTTTTGAACTTTATGGATCTTGTTGAGGAAGTCAGTGCCTGCACCAATATGTTGGAGAGTCAGGTTTCTATGAGCCCAATCTAGCTTTTCCACTGACTTACATCTTCATTTTAGAAATTATTTATCTTGAATTGATTGATCTATAATAAATAGCATCTTACATTTTAGTTTTTAAGTGCTCTATAGCTTCTGCCAAAATAGTTCATTGCCCATGAACATGATAATGCATTTAAATGATAATGATAAATGTAGAATAAAAGGAATTGGGTTTTATAATAACAGTGTATCTCTCTCCTTAAAAAAAATATTTTTTTTTTCTAAAGAGTAGAATGTTCTAAAGAGTAGAGTGAACTCAGGATTTCTTGTATCCTATGTAAGTGCTCTACCACCTATAAGTGAGCAACATCCTCATTCTTTTTCTGAGACAGGATCTTGCTAAATTACCTAGACTGGCCTCAAATTTAGGATTTTCCTTTCTCAGTCTCCCTAGTAGCTGGGATTATGGGTGTATACCACTATACCTGGGTCCTCTCCTCTTTCAGTAGAATACCTGCTACTTCCATGCACTTTAAGGTGGCTGGTACAGAGCAGGCAGGGGTGGTGGATGGCCCAGGGACTTCTGCCCTGGATTCAGTGAAGCTGATGGTGCCTACTGTACCAGGTGGAGGGTGGTGGGTCAGGCAGGCTGCTGCTGCCTCTGCCCAGCTCAGGTCAGTTTCCCTGGGGTAAGTTGTTGGGATGGAAGGCTAGAGAATGAGGGGCTCTGAGCTAGTGACCATAAAGGACACTATTCCTCACCATCTATTGTTTCTCCTGTTGGCTTCTACCCTCCTCCAGACCCCTCTTCCAGGCTCTGCCTCCCTTCTCCTGACCCCACCCCATCCTCCAGACCACACCCTCCACAGACTCTGCCCTAGACCCCTCCCCCAAGGCCCCTGTCCCTTCTCCAGGCTGTGCTTCTTCTCCAGATCCCTGCCCTGTCCAGACTGTGGCCCTCCTCCAGATCCTACCCTGTTTCCAGGCCCCACCTCTCACAGCCACAGCTCAGGGCACTGATTGACAATACATTTGCAGTGGTGCACAAAATAGCCTGTTGTATAAACATTGACATTCTACATTGGATGAAATATCTTGACTATATCAGGCTTTGATGGAAAATAAACAGAATTTAGGAAAGTCACCTTTTTAATCTAAATCATAAACATTTGAAATAAAATCAGAATTTGTGAAAGGTCAGGTAACACTCAGCTGTGAGCCCTAATGATCCCAGGGTCTTTTCCAGTGGGAGATCTCTAAGCAGCAGTTCCAACTTTTCTATGCTAATTGATTGATTTGAGTTTTCTTATTTTAGTGTTTTGCAATGTCTGTATTTCCTAGGAAATGCCCCATGTCCACCAGGTTTCCAGTTCTTTTTAATTTCTTCTCTTTTTAGTTTTCTACAGAATTCTTAATCCTGTGAACTTCTGCTGTTTTCCATCAGCAATATTTAAAAAATATGCTTTTAGCTTTTTTGGTTTTTAATTGAGAGACTTGTCTTGTTTGAAAATTCTCATGATAATCTTAAATGATTTTAATTATATTCTGCTTATTGAGATGTCTTTGGGTATGCAGCTCAGTGACAGAGCACTTGCCTAGCAATTGAGAGGCCTTGGGTTCCATCACAGCAACACACACACACACACACACACACACACACACACACACATTTTTACAAACACACACACACAATGTCATTTGGCAGAACTCAAGCATCAGAGGTATGTTTAAAAACATTATGTATTTACATATATACACCACAATATCTCTTCCAGATTTAGATGAAATTATTCTAAGAAAAAATTTCAGTGTCAACTATTATATTGCATGATTCCTTTTTTTTTTAACTTTTATTTTATTTATTTTTATGTGGTTTTGAGGACCAAACTCAGGGCCTTGTACATGCTAGGCAAGCACTCTATCACTGAGCCACAACCCCAAATATTTTTTTAATATTTTTTTTTTAGTTGTACACAGTACCTTTATTTTATTTTATTTTTACGTGGTGCTGAGGATTGAACCCAGGGCCTTGCATGTGCTAGGTGAGTGCTCTACCACTGAGCCACCTCCCCAGCCTCCCTGCATGATTCTTAAAACCACTGCAGATGAAGTTTCCTTAGGACTCAAGTCATTACAACATGTAAGAGACAAGTCAATAGCTGAGTTTTGTAAATAAGAAATATTTTTACTAAAAATAACAATTTTTAAACAGACATTTTCTTTTCTACTTTTCAATTTGGAAAGCATAGCCCTATGTCTTATTAAAGTTCTACATTTGTTTATTTATTTTTATGTGGTCCTGAGTATTGAAGCCAGTGCCTCACACATGCTAGGGAAGTGCTCTACCACTGAACAACATCCCCAGCCCCTAAAGTTTTACATTTATAAAAAATTAGTTCTTTTATTCATTGTAAGCAAGGGATTGGGTCTTCTGATGAGTATGATGCTCTGTATATTGCCAGGAATTCTTGTTGGAGAACTCTATTTGTGTTTTGTATCTGTTCAAAGTATCACTTGAAAATATACCATTATGTTTTGAGTTCAGAAATCTGAATTTCTTCCTTTGAGGTTATATGTTTATTATCACTTAGAGTTATTTCATGTGAAGTGCCATAATTACATTGTATTCTAATGTTTGTGCCCCTATATGCTTATAAGTTGGCTTTTAGAGCAGAGTGTATTGTATTAGAGGTATCCAGAGATATGTTTAAAAACTTTATGTGTATATATATATATATATCTATCTCAAAATATCTCTTGCATATCTGCTGGGTTTATTAGAAAAGTACACACACTTTTTATCATATTTAAAATGTTATCATATTTAAATTAGTAGAAGCAGAGGTTAGATATGTTAGCATTGTGAACTGAACAAAGTGCAGGTTTACTTTAATTATTTTTGGGAGGTTGATATAATGGCTTCTTCCCTGTTCTATTCCTGCAATGGATGTCTATGATCAGATGTGTGGCCTGGAGAATTTTTTTTCACACTGGTTGTTGAACTCAGGGCCTTGTATGTGCTTGGCAAGCACTTAGCTACATACACCCCCAGCCCTTTTTAAAATTTAATTTTGAGACATGGTCTTGCTATATTGCCCAGATGGGCCCCAAATTTATGATCCTCTTGCTTTAGCCTCCCAAGTAACTGGGATGACAGGCATGTGCCTGGCATGTCCTGGAGGAGTTTGATGCCAGTATCATGTTTCCAATGTGTTAATAATTTCATAAGCTATATTATGTCCATTTTTTCTTCTCAACAGTCAATAAAGACTTTTTGTTTTTTCAATCATATGCTTTAATATGAACATACTTTATGATGTGTCCCTGCTGTTCATGATAGTCTAGTTATGTGATTCATAGCAAGAGTATTTTTATTCTGATAGTCTCAGTGGTGTTTCAGGTCCTACATATTTTCCTGGAAGCAGTGATCACTCATTTCTTAGTTGATTACACAAATAAGATACAAATTCTTTTTTTTGTGGGCCTCCTGCATGTTGGGCAAACACTCTTCCACTGAGCTGCATTGACAGCTCCATAGATCCTTTAGTGATGATTAGCTTCATGACTAACTAGAGTGATAATAAAATTATATAGAAGTTCTACTGAATTTGAAACATTCAAGAGTCTGGACATCTAAAATTCTTTATGATTTCTAAAGAGTAGAGTGTTTTTTCATAATGCAACAGCATCTAAGATCAGGCATGGATGGAGCTGCCACCTGTGCTCTTTGTGTCTCATCATTTCCTTCAGAATATCATGGAGGAAATGAACTGTTGTGTCTTTTTAAACTCCTCTGCTCACAAGGCAGATTGGTTTCCAATCTTGTTTACCTTTTTCTTTTCATTTAAGGGTTTGGGCATCTGATAGTTCTTTATGATTTTTAGAAGGCAGAATGTTTCCCCATAACACAGAAGCATCTAAATTCACTCTTGGGTTGACTGCCACCTGTACTTCTCTGGGCTCACCACTTCTTGCAGAGCATCATGAAGATGAACACTGGTGTCCTTTTAAACTCTAATGCCCAGAAGGTGTCACTCATCATCAATGCAATGCTGCCTTTTTCTTTTCTTTGACTATTTTTTCCAGGAAAAATATTTTATGTTATTATTGCTAAAGTGTATGCCTAGAGAAAAAATAGAGACAAGGATTCTTTGGGATGACTAATCCAAGGTTGAAGTGAATCAATTTGCCATTGGAACATGTATTTTTACAAAGCAGCTCTTTTGATAAAATTCAGCCTTGAGTTAAAATAGAATCTCATTTTTTCCTCTAAAGCGATGAAGTTTTTAGAAGTACCTACTGACAGCATAAAAATATAATAAGTTTACATGTATTGTTACTTCAACACAGAACATAACAGAGGCACTTGTCTTGAATTAAATATTAGCTTGAGTTATTTGATTTTTGTGTTATAATAAATTTTGTGTTCATAATAAAATACAGAACTAGCTAATAGTGTCATTTACCAGTAACTAACTACACAAATAATTAAAAAACAGGTGTTTCTGAAAATGTAGCCATGTTTATTTATTTATTTTTTAGTTTTAGGTGGACACAATATCTTTATTTTACATTTATGAGGTGCTGAGGATCGAACCCAATGCCTTGTGCATGCTAGGTGAGCTCTCTACCATGGAGCCACAACCCCAGCCTGGAAATGTAGCCATGTGTAAAGTTTTATTTGAGAATCTTTATCTTTATACAGAAATTTCAAAGAAAGCCTCAACCTGATTTTTCCTTGTGATGATTTATGTGCACTATCTCAGATGTATTAACATCTTAGACCATTTGTCATGAAGAATAAACACTAGTATGCTGTAATTAACTGAAGTTGTATTTCCTTTGGATTCTCAGTTCTGCCTCTTCCTGTTCCAGGACCCCATCCAGGACCCCAAATGACATCCAGTCAACATGTCTCTGTAGACTCCTCTTGAGGTGACAGTTTCTCTGAAGTACATATACTTTTTATAATATATAAAATGTGATCATATTTAAATTAGTAGAAGCAGAGGTTAGATATGTTAGTATTGTGAGCTGAACAAAGTGCAGGTTTACTTTAATTATTTTTGGGAGGTTGATATAATAGCTTCTTCCCTGTTCTATTCCATGGTTCCAGTGATCTCGGCACCATGGGGCGGACCTGTCAGGTATTTTTTAGATTGTTCTACTTTGGGGTTTACTTGTTTTTCCTCACATTTAGACTTGAGCCATGTGTCTGGGGGAAACAATCACAGAGGTGGAGAGCTGCTCTGTCATCTCAAGCCCTCAAGGTGAATGTCATGTTAGTACTGAGTGTGCTCAGCTGGCTGGGGGAGTGCCTTTCATGTTTCCTTGTTTTTCTCTTGTTTAGCCTGGGCTGTGAGTCTGAGGGAAGCAGGTCACTGAGGTGGACAGCTGCTCTGTCATTTCAGACCCTCAAGGTGAATGCCATGTTAGTACTAACTGTGCTCACCTGGCTGAGGTAGTGCCTTTCAAGTTTCTGTCTGAGGAGTTACTGTTCTCTGCATGTCCACATTGTGTTTTCTGGAGGAAGTCATTATACAGGGCCCACACTTAAGGAACAGGGAGTTAGCTGCACCTCCTCGATGGTCTTGTCTGCCTTAGTTATCTGGTATGCTTCTTCACAAAATGTTTCTGCACAAGAGAATGGCATATTGTAAATAATTTATCTCAGTTTATAGCTTTTCTTTTTGTTCTCTCTTTCACAGAGTATGAAATTTAATTTTTTTCATGTGATGCTGGGGATTGAACCTAGGGCCTCACACATGCCAGGCAAGTGCTCTACTACTGAGCTATACACCATCCCTTTAAAAATCTCCCAGGCTGGCCTTGAATTTGCAATCTCCTTGCCTCAGCCTTTTGAGTAGTTGGGATTCTTGGCATGCAACACCACACTTGGTAAAAATTTAATTTTATAAAGTCCATGCTATCAATATTTTCTTATGTCAACTTACTTTTAGTATTGTGTGTTAAAACTTATCACCAAGGGCTAGGGATGTAGCTGAGTATTGTAGCTGAGGTTGTCCAACATGTATGCAGCCCTTGCATTTGATCTCCAGGTCCAGAGTGAACACACACACACAAACACACACACACACACACACACACACACACACACTTACCACTCTCTAAGATTACATGGATTTTCTTCTGTTTCTGTTTATTTTTATTTTTTTCAAATTTTAGTTATGGATGATTGTGAGCCAATTTTTGTGGAAATTTTGGTTTGCATATACATTCATTTCACTGAATATAATTTCTAAAAGCTTGTTTAATCACCACTCTTTGACAAATAGTGTTTAATGGGTTTCATTTCTGTTTGAATTTCCAAAATTGGCCTTGAATAATCTGGATACAGTACTGAAGTTCATCTATTTCCCAGGAATGCCAGGAGGGGACACAAGTGCACCTCTGAACTGCAGTGTCCTGAATTGAGTACCAGCCGCCACCAGAGGGCGCGTCACCTTCCCAGACCCGGTGGTAATGCTACTGATATGGGGATGTGATAGTGCTAACATGTTATTTATATGCAGCCTCTAATGCTAATGCATTATCCATAGTGACTTTTGATACTAACATGTCCACATGTGGCCTCTGATAGTAATAGAGTGCCCATAGCTATATTACATTCAGCCCTATCATCTTTAACATTAGCATAATTTCCACGCTGTGGCCTCTAATATTAATGTAATATCCATACTATGGCCTCTAACAGTAATATAATATTCATATGGTGGCCTTAGATGCTAATATAATATCAGAATCATACTCTCTAACAGTAATAAAATATGTACACGGTGCCCTCATAGCAATATAATGACTGCCCTGTGGTTTTTAATATTAATGTAATGTCCAAACTGTGGCCTGTGATACTAATACAATATCTACATTGTGGCCTCTAATATTAATATAATATTAACACATTTTTAGTGGAATATCCATATTATAGCATTTAAGACTTATGTAATATTTACCCAGTGGACTTCAGTGCTAATATAATCTCCATAGTATAGCATCTAAACCTGATGTAATAGCTGTCCTGTGGTCTTTCATAATAATGTGGTATCTATAATATACAATCTGAAACTAATATATTAGCTGATCTTTAATACTAATACAATATACATGCATGGCCTTAAACTACTATAACAGCTGCCCTGTGGACTTTAATACTAATGTAATATCTACATGATGAAATCTAATTCCAATATAATACCTGATCTTTGACATTTACTATTAATGTAATATCCATACTATAGCATATAAAGCTAATAAAATAGAAGCCCTGTAACCTATAACAATCATGATATTTACATCATAGCATATAAAAGTAGTGTAATAATTGCTCTGTAGCCTTTAACATTAATATAATATTAATACTGTGACCTCTCAAATTAATGTAATAGCTGTTCTTTAGCCTGCTAATACTAATATTGTATTCATATATAGCATCAAAAACCAGCATAATAGCTGCCCTTTGGCCTTTAATAGTAATATAAAACCCATAACATGGCATCTAAAACTGATATTATAGCTGACTTGTGGCCTTTGATACTAATATAATATTTATACTATGGCCTATAAAATTAATATAATAGCTTCCTGTGGACTTCAATGCTAATATGATATGCACTATGATACCTAAAATATTATAATAGATGCCCTGTGGTATTTAATAATAATAATATCCATACTATAGCATCTAAAACTAATACAATAAGTACCCAGTTGCTGCAGCTGAACTCATGGTCGCTTGTGTGAATTTCCAGGGATACCAAATAAAATGCAGACACACACTTTACCTTTAAACAAGCTTCAGGATGGCTCCTCCACTCTTGGTCTTGAGCTCCCCAAATGGGAGAGTAAGGAAAAGTCATGAGAGAGAGCGAGCACATTCAGAAGTGGGCTTTTATTGGGGGGACCTTTATTCTTAGAACGTTCCATCCAGAAAAGTTCAGAAGGGGCAGGGTTACAAAGGAAAGGTAAGTGTAATTTGACCCAAGGGGCTATAGGGTGACACACCTATGTCTGAAGACATGTCCTCAAACTTCTGGGACCAGGGAAATGTCCAGGTCACTATGAGATGCAGTGATGGTCAAAGCTTCTCCATTCTGGGATGGAAGATATGAATCATTCAGAGTGGTCTCCCATACCCAGTGGATTTAATACTAAAGATATTTATACTATACCCTCTATGACTAATATAATGACATCCTTGTGGCTTTAAAACTATTATAATATCCATACTAAATCATTTAAAATAATTATAATAGTTGCCCTGTGGTCTTTATATGAATATTATAGTTATACTAGCTGCCTTGTGGTCTTGTAATATATTATAATCTTAATATGATATCCATACTGTTGCTTCTAAAACTAATATAATACCTGAGCTGTGGCCTTTAATACTTATTTAATTCCCATACTCAAGCACATAAAACACATAGTAACTGCCCTGAAACCTTTAATATAACAGCTAATATATTAGCTGTCTTGTGGTCTTTCATATTAATATGATATCTAAAATATAACCAAAACAAATGTAATAGTTGACCTTTGGTCTCTAATACTAATATAATACACACACTATGCATTTAGTTCTAATATAATAACTGCTTTTTGGTCTTTTACAGTAATGTGATCTCCGTATCAAAACATCTTAATCTAACATAGTAGCTGTCCGATAGCCTTTCATACTAATGTAACATACATACTGTCTCATCTAATATAATAGATCTCCTGTGTTTTTTAATATTAATGTAATGTCCACATATAGCATCTTAAACTGATTCATGTACTTTTGCCTCCAATACTAAAATGATGTTTATACTATAGCACTTAATGCTAAAATAATAGTTGACCTCTGCTCTTTAATTCAAATGTGGTATCTACACTACAGCCTCTAAAACTGATATAATAGCTGCACTGTGGCCTTTAATTTTAATATAAAATACATAATACAGCATCAGAAACTGATACTGTAGTGGCACTATGGCCTTACATACTAAGGTAATATCCATACAGTGGACTCTAAAACTAATACAATAGCTTCCTGTGGCCTTCAATACTAACATGTTATGCTCTCTGGTACTTAAAATATTATAATAGTTGCCCAGTGGTCTTTAATACTAATGACATCCATAGGATAGCATTTAAAACTAATAAAATAGGTGCCCTGTGACCTTTTATATTAACATAATATCCATAATTTAGCATCTAAAACTGATATAATATATACCCTGTGGCCTTTAAAAAAATTTTTTTAGTTGTAGATGGACATGATACCTTTATTTTATTTATTTATGTATTTATTTATTTATTTTTAGGTGGAACTGAGGATTGAACCTAGGGCCTCACATGTGCTAAGTGAGTGCTCTACCACTGAGCCACAAACCCAGCCCATAATTTGTTTATTTTTGTGTGGTGCTGATGATTGAATCCAGTACCTCACATGTGCTAGGCAAGCACTCTACCACCAAGCCACAACCCCAGCCTGTCCTGTGGCCTTTTAAAAATATTTTTTAAAGTTATAGATGAACACACACCTTTATTTTTAAAATTTATTTTTATGTGGTACTGAGGATCAAACCCATTGCCTTATGCATGCCAGGCAAGTGCTCTACCATTGAGTCACAAGCCCAGCCCCTGCCCCGTGGCCTTTAACATTAATATGATATAAAAATTATGGCCCCTGAAATTATTTTAAAAGCTGTCCTGTGGCCTTCCAATACAGATATTATATCCATCTTACGGCTTCCCTCTGCCCTTTGATATTAATATAATAACCTTGTGATAGCATGTAAAACTAATATAATAACTTCCCTATAGACTTCACTATTTTTTTTTAAAATATTTGTTGATTGACCTTTATTTATTTATTTATATGTGGTGCTGAGACTCAAACCCAGTGCCTCACGCATGCCAGGCAAGTGTGCTACTGCTGAGCCATAACCCCAGCCCAGACTTCACTATTAATATATCATCCATATTATGACCTCTAAATCTAATATGATAGCTGTCCTGTGGCCTTTGTTACTGATATGATCTCCATAATATGGCATGGAAAACTGATAAAATATCTGCTCTGTGTCATTTACGATCAATACAATTTCCATATTATAGCATCAAAAACAGGTATCAGAGCCATTAGAGGCCTTTAATACTAATATGATATCCAAAGTATAGTACCTAAAATGAATATAGTAGCTGGGCTGTGGCCTTTAAATCTAATGTGATATCCATACTATGGCATCTAAAACTAATATAATAGTTCCCCTGTAGCTTTTAAAACTAATATGATATCCATATTATGGCCTCTAAAACCAATGTAATAGATATCCCATGACCTTTAATATGAAAGTGACACCTTTTCTACAGTCTGTGAAACCAATATAATAACTCTTTGGTGGATTTTAATATTTAATATACATGATATAGAATCTAAAACTGATAAACAGGTGCTCTGTGGCCTTTAACATTAGCATGCTAGCTGGGGTTGTGGCTTAGTGGTCGTGTGCTTGCCTAGCATGTGTGAGGCACTGGGTTCGAGATTCTCATATAAACAAAAATAAATGAATAAAGGTCCACATATAAACAAATAAATGAATAAAGGAGCATCAATAACTAATAAAAAAATTAAAAATATTAACATAATATTTTTATTATAGTACATTAAGCTAGTATAATATCTGCTTTGTAGCCATTAAACTAATGATATTTATGCTATACAATTGAAATTAATATATCATCTGTCATGTTGACTTTAATACTAACATGTTATGCATATTTGAACATCTAAAAGTGACATAATTCTTGACCTGGGCCTTTAATACTAATATGATATCCATGCTAGAACATCTAAAACTGATATAATGGCTGCTTTGAGATCTTCCAAACTAACAAAATATCCATCCTATAGTATCCAAAGCTAATATAAGAGCTGCCCTGTGGCCTTTAATAATGTAATGTAATGTAATATAATATATAGAATACTAATATGATACTCATATTATATCATCTTAAGCTGATAAAATAGCTGCCCTGTAATCTTTAATATTAGTATAATATCATACTGTAGCATCTGAATTAAAATAATAGCTGTACTGTAGTCTTAACACTAAATAATATACATACTGCATCACCTAAAACAAATAGTTGCCATGATGCCTTTAATACTAATATGATATCATACTAGTAGAACATCTAAAACTGCTTAGTGTAGCATCTAAAACTGATATAATAGCTGCCCTGTAGCCTTGATACAAATAAGATATATATACTCTATCATCTAAAATGGATATAATATCTCCCCTGTGGTCTTTTTTTTTTTAATTTTTTATTGTTGGTTGTTCAAAACATTACAAATTTCTTGATATATCATATTTTCCCCTGTGGTCTTAATACTAATATAATTGCTGTCCTGCAGCCATTAGTACTAATTTGATGACTTGTTTTGGCATCTAAAACTGATAAGATAGCTGCCCTTTGGCCACTAATATTAATAAATTCTCCATAATGTAGCATCTGAATCTGATATAATAGCTGCCAATACTATTATGATTTCATAATACTATATAAATATATTATAATATCTAAAACTAATATAATAACTAAACTTTAGCTTTTAATACTAATGTAGTATGTTTACTGTAGCATTTTGCAGCACTATAAAAACTTCTCTGTGGCATTTAGTATTAATGTATGCATACTGTGGCTGCAGAATAGGATTGTATAGCTCTCCTGTAGCCGTTCATATTAGTATAATATCCATACTACAGCATCTACATTAATATAATAGCTGCTCTGAGGATTTAATATCCATGTACTATTCATACTATAGCAAGTATAACTAATATAATAACTGCCCTGAGGTTTAAATACTATTCCATTATTCATACCCAGCATTTAAAATTAATATAATAACTTCCCTGTGACCTGTAATGTTAATAAAATATCCAAACTATATCCAATGAAAGTTAAGTGACTCACTCGAGATGGAAATTCAACCAAGAGATTTTATTGGGGGGCTGCCTGAAGGGGAAGAAAAGGAGAGGAAGAGAGCAGCAGAAGGGGAAGAAAAGGAGAGGAAGAGAGCAGAAAATGAGAGAAAGAATACAGAAAAGGAGAGGAAGAAAGCAGCAGCGTGAGTCTGCAAGCTTTAACTTAAGAAGGGTTGCTTTGGTGACGTGGCAGGTGCTGATTGGCATGGTGACTCAGGAATGGGTGGTGATTGGCACAAAACTGATATAATAGATGCCCTGTAGTCTTTTATTCTAAATTAATATCCATGCTATAGCATCTCAAGCTAATATAATATCTGTCCTGTAGCCACTAATGTAATACCCATATGATTGCAACTAAAACTGATATAATAGAAGTAGTTGGACACAATAACTTTATTTTGTTTATTTATTTTTTTTATGTGGTGCAGAGGATCAAACCCAGGGCCTCACACATGCTAGACAAGTGCTCTACTGCTGAGCCACAATCCCAGCCCCTGCCCTGTATCTTTTAATACCAATATGACATCCTTATTATAGCATCTTAAATTGATATGATAGCTACTCTATGGCCTTGAATATGATATCCATATAATATGATATCTATAATATAGCATTTAAAATGGATATCAGCCCCATGACGTTTAGCCTTAAATTTAATAAAATCTCTATACTATGTAATCTAAAAGTAATATAATAGTGCCCTGTGGACTTTGATACTATTATGATATCCATACTATAGCATCTAAAGTTAATATAACTTAACTAAATGCCTATAGCTCTGGCATTTAATAGTAATATGATATCCAAACTATAGTACCTAAAATGACTATAATAGCTTAACACTAATAGGATATACATAGTATAGCATATAGAACTAATATAATAACTGAAGTTTTGGATTTAATACATTGCTTTTGGTACTAGAAATTGAAACTAGGGACATTTAACCCTATCCCCAGCCCTTTTTAGACTTTTTAAAATTTATTTTGACACAGGGTCTTGATAAATTACTTGGGGACTCATTAAGTGGCTGAGGCTTGTCTTGAACTTATAATCCTCCTGCCTTAGCTTCCTAACTCACTGGGATTATAGGCATGTGCCACTGCCTGGCTGGGCTTTAATACTAATACGTTGTGTATACTACATCATCTTAAAGTACTGTAGGAGCTGCCTGTGACACTATTGTTAATATTATAACCATACTGTGGCCTCTTTAGGTAATATTATAGCTCTCCTGTGGCCTTTCATATTAATACAATATCCACATATAGCATCTAATGCTAATATACTAGCTGCCCTATGGTCTTTAATAATATCAACACTGTGCCCCCTAAAACTGAAATGATAGTTGCCCTGTGGCCTTTTAATAGTATATGAAATCCATACTACAGCATCTAAAATGAATACAATACCTGCTCTGTGACCTTCAATTCTTTTATTATATCCATACTACAGCATTTAAAACTAATAAAATAGCAGCCCTGTGGCTTATAGTTTTAATGTAGTATCCATACTTTATCATTGTAAATAATATAACAGTTGTCCTGTTGTCTTTAATTTATTTATTTATTTTTATGTGGTGTTGAGGGTTGAACCCAGGGCCCTGCACTTGCTTGTGGTGAGCTGTTCCTATAGACCGTGGCCGCCATTAGAAGATGGCGCCGGCTTCCACTGAGGCCTGAGGTAAACAACTCCTTTTATGGAGAGTTGGCACGTAATCCCTTACCACCCTATGAGAAAGATCCATGTGGCAGCTTGGGATTGGTATGCAGGAGGCTTTATTAGGCTGTGCTTGGGCGCTCGGCGGGGGGTCACTAGAAGATGATACTTGAATCAAGGCCTGAATAAACTGCTGAAAGAAGAATCCTGTGTCGTGTTTCCCTTGCCGGCGAGGGGTCGCGACAATTGGTGGCCCGGACGGGGAATTATATTCCTCGAACCCAGGATCCAGAACTTTCAGCAGTCAGGGTGGTGCACCGGTAAGTTCCCAGGTAAAGTGGGAATCCGCAAGCTAATAGCGGGACGCTCCCCTGTAAAAGGAAGAGAGCGGGAAATTCATAAAAAGGGACGCTCCCCTGTAAAAGGAAGAGAGCAGGGACTTTTGTACTTTCACTTTCTTTATAGTTCTAAAAACATTATGGGTGTTACCTCTTCAAGCCCAATTTTGTTGGCCCTAGATGGGTTGCTACGTTCAAAAGGACTTAAAGTAAAGCAGAGCACTTTGCAGATGTTTTTGAGAGAGGTTGATATAGCGGCTCCTTGGTTTGCCTTTTCAGGGAGTCTTACAATTCCTAGCTGGGATAAATTAGGGAAAGATCTAGATTTCGCTCTTGAGCAAGGCACCTTAGAGGGTGGCGTTATACCACTTTGGAAGTTAGTTAGAGGATGTATAACAGATGGTAAATGCCAAGAAGCTGTGAGTGAGGGTCAGGCCATTCTTGAACAACTACATGAGGAAAAATCTGAAAGATCACATAGTGAAGTGGCAGAGAGTATCAAAAGTAACAGTAGTGAGAAGGCAAAAGAGCCTGAAGATAAAAATAGGAGAAGGCTCTATCCAGACTTGACCGAATTAAAAACGCCTGAGAACACAAGCGACTCAGAGAGTTCTGAGGACCTTGATATATTGTTACAACAACTACATAAGATAAAAATGAAAAAGAAGAAAAAGGAGACACAAGGCGCGCATGCCTACTGTAAGAAGGGGGAGGGATCTAATATTGGTCAACAGAATTCTGAGGAGGAGGAGGTTGAAAATTTAGAAGAAGATATGATGCCTGTTGCTCCACCCCCATATGTAGGGGAGGGCCAAAGTTCCGGGAGATCTTTTCATGCGCAAGTTTGGAGGACAGTTAATACAGATATGGGACTTGCATACCCTGTATTTCAGGACAATAACAGGGGAAGATATCATGAGCCTTTAGACTTTAAGATAGTTAAAACCTTGGCAGAATCTGTCCGCACTTATGGCATAGATGCCGCTTTCACTCTCACTCAGGTGGAGGGATTTACTAGATTTTGCATGACTCCCTCAGATTGGGCTAGTTTAGTCCGCGCTTGTGTTTCCCCAGGGAAATACTTGGATTGGAGAGCATTTATGCTAGAGGGTGCAGTAGAGCAAGCTGCCCGAAATCATGCAGCAGGGCGCCCTGCCTGGGATAAGGATATGCTTTTGGGGCAAGGCAGGTTTGCTAATCAACAAACAGGATACCCCTCCAACATTCACGCCTTGCCAAGATCATTCTTGGGAGAAACATCAGGTCGCTAAAGGTTTCTCCCTTTCCCCCTCTCTTAAAAGATACTTGTATAATTCTTCCAACAATAATTCCTCTATAGGAGCAGGTTGGTCTTGGTTTCAATGGTTGATTTCCAATGAAAAGGGGGCCACAGCTGATATTTCCGCTTTGGCTCAATTACGAGGAGTCCAAAGTTGGCTGTTTAATGTTTCTGGTAGTACCCAAGAATTAAAGTGGGGTAGGAGACTCAAAAATATGTCACACAATGCACAATTAAGTAATGCAACGTTACACCCTGCAGCAGTCTGTCTCCAATCTCCGTTCCTGTTTCTTTTGGCTAATGTTACATTACAGGGGATGCTTAATTGTTCTAATATTACCTGTTACTTGTCTGAGTGTTGGAATGGCTCCTGGACTACGGCAGTGATTATGAAAATTCCAACCTTTGTCCCGATCCCAGTTACTGCAGATCCAGAGTCTTTTCCTATTGTTGAATTGATTAGAGCCCGTAGAGATTTTGGAATTACAGCAGCTATAGTGACAGCTGTGGCGGTATCTGCTGCTGCAGCAGTTACAGCTGGAGTAGCCATGGCCAGCCAAGTACAAACTGCTGCCACTATTAATCAGGTTATTCAACAAACATCCACCGTACTTGAATCCCAAAGTAAAATTAATCAACACATTTTATCTGGGATTTTGGCTGCTAATCAAAGGATAGATCTGCTTCAAGCTCAGGTTGAGGAATTGTCTGACCTAGTACATTTGGGTTGTATTGATCAACGTGCACATTTATGTATAACCTCTGTCAGATTTAATGATTCCAGAAATGCCTCCCGCATCATCGGGGAATATCTATCCGGAACCTGGTCCTTGGAAGCAGAAAACTTGATCCAGTCTCAACTAACTCAGATTGCTGTTTTGAATAGTACCCGTGTCGAACCAGTGACTTTAGGTCAATTCACCAGTTGGCTATCCTCTGCTTTTTCCTTTTTTAAGGAATGGGTGGGAGTGGGCATTTTTGGGGCAATGTGTTGCTTCGGTGTTGTACTTTGTTTGTGGCTTCTCTGTCGCCTTAAAGCTCGCCATGCGCAAGAGAAAGCTATGATTGTACAGGCTCTTGCGGCCTTGGAAAATGGCATTTCTCCACAAATCTGGCTTGCACATCTTAAACAGTGATTTCTGGGCATGGCCATTGCACCCCAAGTTAGTTTCACATTGCACTGGGATTGGCGTGCCCTCTTTCCTATGCTTTCTCAGTGCTGAATGGCCCTTGCACTCTGCAGGTCTTGTTACCATTGCACGCAGATGGGTTTCAGGACTGGTCTTTCTTCTCGGCTACAGACTCTTTACCTTCCTCTGGGGCTTAGGGATTGTGTTGCCAACTTAAATTTTGTCATTATTACCAGGCTACCTGTATTATCCTACTTCTCACCGTCGTCACGATGCAGGATGCGAGGCAAGGCACTGCACTTGAGTGATCCCTCAACGGACCTCAAGGAAAGCATGTCCTATTGCATGCGGGTTTGACGTCCACGCCCCGCCCTACGAAAAAAGGCGTCGGCTGATATGGGACCAGGTCTAGGGAAGGGCCCTCCTTAGGACTGAACCATACATTGCAGCCACTTCTGCACAGTGGGATAGGACCTCTACTTTCGCCTGCATTGTTTTATAAAACAGAAGGGGGAACTGTGGTGAGCCGTTCCTATAGACCGTGGCCGCCATTAGAAGATGGCGCCGGCTTCCACTGAGGCCTGAGGTAAACAACTCCTTTTATGGAGAGTTGGCACGTAATCCCTTACCACCCTATGAGAAAGATCCACGTGGCAGCTTGGGATTGGTATGCCGGAGGCTTTATTAGGCTGTGCTTGGGCGCTCGGCGGGGGGTCACTAGAAGATGATACTTGAATCAAGGCCTGAATAAACTGCTGAAAGAAGAATCCTGTGTCGTGTTTCCTTTGCCGGCGAGGGGTCGTGACACTTGCTAGGCAAGTGCTCTACCACTGAGCCACAACCTTAGCCCCTGCCCTATTGTCTTTAATACTAACATCATATCCATGGTATTTAAAACTTAATGCTTATCTTCCCTGTGACCTTTAATATTAATATAATATCTATAGTATAACATCTGAAAGAAATCTAATACATGCCCTGTGGCTTTTAATATTGATATAATATCCATCCTATTGCATCTTAAGATAATATAATAACTGCCTGTGGTTTTAATATTATTATGATATTATTATGATAATATGATATCTATATTGCAGCATTAATTTTACAGCATGTAAAATTAATATACTAGCTTCCCTTTGGCCTTTAATGTTAATATAATATCCATGTTCTATCTTCCAAAACTATTAAAATAACTGCCTTGTAGCCTTTTATAATAAAATGATTCCATTAATTAATAAAATAAGATAATGGCATTTCAAGTCAATATAATAACTTCCCCATAGCTTTTAATACTAATGCAATATCCATATCAGTATTGAAGGCCATGGAGCAGGAATTATATCACTATGGATCAATATAATTCCTGCTCAAGGCCTTCAATACTGATATGATATCCATACTAGAGCATCAAAAACTGATAAAGTGGCTGCTCTTGTTTCCTTTAAGACTAATATAGCATTTAAAATTGATATGACATCTGCTCTGTGGCCTCTAATGTTAATATGATATCCATGATATAGCATCTAAAACTGATATAGGGCCAGGCGTAGTGACACATGCCTGTAATCCCAGTGGCTCAGGAGGCTGAGACAGGAAGATCATGGAAATATAATACAAAGCCAGCTTCATTCAGCAAAAGTGAGGTGCTAAACAACTCAGTGAGACCCTGTCTCTAAATAAAATATAAATAAGGCTGGGATGTGGGTTCCCCTAAGTTCAATCCCCTAAGTTCAAACCAAAATAAATAAATAAATAAATAGTAAAATAAAATAAAAATAAAACTGATATAGTATCTGCCTTGTGGCCTTCATAGCTAATATGATATCTATATTGCAGCATCTAAAAGTAATATAATAGCTGCCCTGTTGTGTTTAATACTATTATTATATCTATCCTAGAGTATCAAAAACTGACATACCAATCTAATGTATGAAATATGATATGTCAAGAGCTTTGTAATGTTTTGAACAACCAATAAAAAAGAAACAAAAACTGATATACCTGCTCTGTGGCCTTTTGTATCATATGTTAAACATAACATTGCATTGAAAACTGATATAATAGCTGCTCCGTGGCTTTTGGTTCTAATGTGATATCCATATATAGTATCTAAAACTGGCATAAGAGCTGTCCTGTGGCCTTTAATACTAATATAGTATTCATACCATAGCACCTTAAAATAATAAAATAACTACATGATGGTGTTTAATGCTAGTATGATATTCATAGTGTAGAATATATCACTAATACAATAATTGCCTAATAACTTTAATACCATTATGATACCCAACTATAGCTTCTAAAATTGATATAATAGCTGCTAATAGCTTTCCAGTCACTTTTTTTTAGTTGTATATGGACTAATGTAATAATTGAAGTTTTGGATTTAATACAATACCTTTATTTGTTTTTATATGGTTCTAGGATCAAACCCAGTTTCTCACACTTGCAAGGCAAGTGCTCTACCACAGAGCAGCCCCAACCCCCTTTTTTAAAAAAATTGAAACAGGGTCTCACTAATTTGCTTAGGGCCTCACTAAGTTGCTGAGGCTGGTCTTAAACTTGTGATCAGTCTTATACTCAAAACTAATATAATAGCTGCCCTATTATAATGGTGATTATAATTAATATATTATCTATATTATATATTCTAAAACTAATAAAATATGGCCTTTCATATCAATATAATATCCATATTATATAATCTAAAACTAATATAATACTGCTATGTGGACTTTTATATTAATATAATATTCATAGTATGTAATATTCATAGTATAGTAGCTGATAATAATATAATAGCTTTCTTCTAATATTTATAATTTATACAATATAGATATTATAGATTTAAAAATTAATGTAACAGGTGCCCTGTGACCTTTAATTTTAATATAATATCCATACTATTACATCTAAAACTAATATAAGAGCTGCCCCATGATCTTTAATACTAACATGATATCCACATAATAGCATTGAAAATTGATATTATTAGTGCCCTATGGCTTTTAACATTAATATAACATCTTTAGTAGAGCATCTGATACTGATATAATAGCTGTCCTGTGAACTTTAGTGTTCATATGATGTAGATCCTACTGCAACTAAAACTAATTAAATCACTGACTTGTTTCCTTTATTATTAACATATTATCAAAACTGTGGCCTGGAAAATTAATATAATACATTTTCTGTGGCCTTTAACATTAATATGATATCCACAGTGTGGCTCCCAGAACCAATGTAATTGTTTCAATGTTGCATTCATGCTAATATGCTGCCCATAAGATAGCATCTACAACTAATGCAATAGCTGTGCTGAGGCCTTGACATGAATGTGCTATCAATACCATGGCTTCTGAAATGAATATAATACTTGGCCTGCAGCAAGTAATACTAATACAATAGCTGATTTTTGCATTCAATTATGTTCATACTGTGAGTTCTAAAGCAAATATAATCTGTCCTGTGGCCTTAAATATGAATATAATATCCATACAAAAGCATCTAAAGCTAATATAATAACTGCCTTGTGGACTTTAATAATAATATAACATTCATAAATTAGCATTTAAAACTTATTATAACATGTAAATTTGATATAAAAGCTATGCTGTGGCCTTTAATACTAATATAACATTCATACTATAGTATCAAAAACTGATAAAGTAAGTGTTCTGTGACCTATATTATTCCCATAATATACCATGTAAAACTAATATCTGCCTTATGGGTATTATGTTAATATACATACTATAGTATCTAAAATTAATAACATAATAAATTTACAATTGTATGATAGCCACACTATAATATTTTAACAGTAACATGATATCCATATTATAGTATCCAAATCAATATAATACCTGCCCAGTGGCTTTTAACATTGATGTAATATCCATACTATAGCATCTTATACTAATATATTAGCTGCCCTGTGGCATTTTATGCATATATGATATCTAAATATAGCATCTAAAACTAATATAATAGGTCCTTTTTTTTTTGGTTTTCTAACTATGATAATATTCATACTATTGCATCTAAAATTGATATAATACCTGCCCTGTGGCCTTTAATATTAATATAATTTCTGTAGTGTTGTATCCAACAGTAGTATAAGAGCTCCACTACAGGCTTTCTTACTAATATATATTTCCATTGTATAACATCTAAACTAACATAAGAGCTGCCCAGTGGCCTTTGAATTAAGTTAATATTAATAACATAACATCTTAAACTATTATAGTAGCTGAACTTTGGCTTCAAGACTAATATTACTTCTTAATATAATAGCTCCCTGTGGCCTTTGATACTAATTCAATATCAATACTATTTGTTCTAAAACTGATACACTAGCTTCTATGTGGCTTTGAATATTAATGGAATATCCATGCTACTGAATCTAAAACTAATAAAATATCTGAGCTGTGGTCTTTAATACTAATATGATGTTCTTATTATATCATCATCTAAAACTGACACAATAGTTTTCCTATGGCCTTTAATATTAAAATGAATCCATATTTGAGAATTTAAAACTAATACTAATATGATACCAATATATAACACCTAAAACTGATATAATAACTGCCCTGTGGCATTTAAGTTTTTTATATTCATCCTGTGGGCTGTAAAATTAATATAATAGCTGCCTCATTATCTTTAATGCTAATACGTTATCCATTCTAGAGACTCTAAAGTGATACAATAGTTTCCCTGACCTTTAATACTAATATAATATCCATAATAGAATATTAATTGTAATATGATAGTTGCCATATGGCAATTAATATTAATATATTATTCATACTATGGCATCTTATTATATTAATATAATATCTGTAGTATGGCCTTTAACACTCATATAATAGGCATACATTATCTAAAACTGATGTAATATGTGCCCTGTGACCTTTAATACTAATATAGTCTCCATAATAACATCTGTGCTGCCCTGTTGTCTTTAATATGATATCCATTACTAAAGCATCTAAAAGTAATGTAATGGCTAAGCTTTGGCCTTTCAAAGTATTGATTTGTACTTTTCAAAGTATTTGATACTAATATCAAATCTATATCTGTTACAGTTTAGATATGAAATTCCCCCAAATCACTTGCTAAGACAGTGGAAGAAAGTTGAGATGTCAAAAGATTTGGTTATGAGAGCCTTAACCTAATTAGTACATTAACTCACACATTGGGATTAAGTGGTGTTTAACCAGAGGCTGTTAATTTAGGGTGGGTATTAACTTAGGGTGTGGCTGGAGAGATGGGTCACTGGGGACATGCCTTTGGTGGTTATATTTTGTTCTTGGTGAGCAGAGATCTCTTTCTTCTTATTTGCCATGCCCTGAGCAGCTTTTCTCTTTCATACCCTTTGGCCATGATCATGTTCTGTCTTACCTTGGGCCAAGAACAATGCAGTTGGTCATATTTGGACTGAGAACTCTGAAACTATGAATACCCATTAAACTTTTCCTCCTCTAAAATTTTTCTTGTCAGGTCTTTTCATCACAGTGGCAGAAAAAGCTAACTAAAACACAAAGTGGTACCTAGAGTGGGTTAATTGCTGTAAATAGCAGCACATGGTCACATGGGGTTCAGAAGTCTTTGAAGCTGTTTTTTTGGGGGGAAGAAATTTTGAAAAGTTTAGAGATGCCAGATGGAGCTTTAGAATGTTGTAAGTGGAGCTTAATGGGGGGTTCTGGTGAAAGCCCATAAGTCTGTAATGCTGAGAGGAGTATAGACAGTAACAACTGGACTCGTGAGGTTTCAGGAGAAGAGAACTGTATTGGAAATAGGATGAGAGGCCATTTTTGTTAAATTTTGGTTAAGAAGTTGTGTATATTTTGCTTTTTTCTGAGACTTTCTGGGAGGCTGAATTTAAAGGTGATAGTGTAAATAATCTGGTGCAAATTTCAAGGTAGCACAGCATTCAGGCAGTGACAAAAATATTTCTGGCAACTTTTGGCCAAGTTTACTATGATAATCAGGATCATAAATCAGTGAAGAAAGATTTGAATAACTTGCAGTTTTGTCAGAAAAGTGTGAGGCAAACTGAGAAGAAATTAGAACCACAAAAGAGATGCTAAATGCTTTACACAGAGACATTAGGAAATTTGGCCTGAAGGCATCTCAGGAATTGCCAAGACCATCCCCATCCTGTTTGCACAAGGGGGCCTAGGAAGTTGTTTCACCATACTTAGAGTCTCAGGCACCTAGAGGCTGCTGAAACCATGGTCTCAGGAGGCTTAGCTGCTACTTGAGATAGTGGGAACTCAACCATGTGGTGCTGGTTCTGTAGGATTGAAAGATGCTGGAGTAAGGGGGTCATGGAGGCTTCCATGGAGATGTCAAAGAAAAACCTGGGAGACTAGGCAAATTGTAACAGGGTTGGAGTCCCTGCAGGTAGCCCTTTGAGAGGCAGATGAATGAAAAAATGAGAAGGAAGATGAAACTGCATTGAAGAATTCTGAGATTAAGAGATGCCAGTATCATGAAACATCTGCCAAGAAAAGCTCAAGGAATTGAGCAGAGACAGGCCAAGAAGAGGCCATGTAGACTGCTACTAACAAAATGATAGGAGTGGAGCTACACAGGCACTTTGGATAGAATATCACAATGCCATATGCCTCAGATGCTGGATGTGGAAATACAGATCTTGTTTGCCCAGCTGGATTTTGGTCTTGCTTTGGTCCCATCTCTTCTCTCTATGCCCCTATTTCTCCCTTGTGGAATAGAAATGTTTACTCTGTGTCATTATATATTGTATGTATGTATATATTGATTTTTACAGGGGTTCACACTGTGATTTTGTTTTGAGTCTCAGAAGAGACTTTGGAATTGGACTTTTGGGGGAATGCTGGAACTGTTAATGTAAGGGTCCCGCGAAACATCAGAGAAAGAGACCACCAAGTGACCACTCATGCAATTGGCAGAGGGGGATTTATTGAACCAGCATGCTGGGGCTCCATGCCCACTCAAGAAGGGAAAGCAGCCCAGAGCCCCGAGCAGGGGCTGAGCACTGCTTAAGTACACTTTTTGGGGAGGGCGGAGGGCTTTGTATACATCAGAACAAATCATCATTAGGCACGGGAAAATTGAACAACAACTCCTAAACATGATTGGTTCATTCATTGGCGGGAACAGGTCAGGCTGGAGTGATAGGTCATTCCTAAGGAGGGGGTTACATTTAAACTGATTGGTCCAGGCCCTGCAATGCCTATGTGCGACCACACAGAGCCCTTATTAAACACTCCAAATAGTCAGGGGAAATATTTACTGGGCAGTTCCAAGCATTGTCTTAACAGCTACAGAAATTTCAGGTTTTGCAGGTAGCATAGAAACCTAACAATACCTAATCCTTTACATTTTAACTCAGACCTTGCAGCTTAGAAACTTTACAACACCCGGTCTTTTACCCTTTAACTTTTATGCTTTAACTTCAATTTCTTTTACCCTTACATTAAGAACCTCTAAACTCTTGAAAATGGACTCAAAGTATATTGCATTGTGAGAAGGACATGAACTTTTGAGGGCTGGAGCAGAATATTATGGTTTAGATATGAGATGTCACTCAAAATGTCATGTGTAAAAAACATAAGAAAGGTTAGACATGAAATAATTGGGTTATGAGAGCCTTAACCCAATCAGTCCATTAATCCACTGATAGGGTTTTAGTGGGTGGAAACTGTAGTCAGGTAATGTGTGGCTGGAGGAGGTGGTTTACTGGGGGCATTCTTTGGGGGTGTATTTGTTCCTGATGAGCAGAGCTCTGTTATCTGCTTCCTGTTTGCCACATTCTGAGCTGCTTTCCTGCTCCACAGCAATGGAGTTGGCCTTCTATGGGCTGAAACTGTTACCGCTATTGACTGGTGATGAGTCCTTGCTTCCCCAATGTTGAAGTATAACACTAGAGAAGCACGCCGAGGAAAGGTCAGAGTGGAAAATAGAAGTTTATTAAAGGACAGCAGAAAAGACTTCTCCGAGAGGAAGAAGGGGACCCAAGAGATGGAATCCGTGGAAGTGTGGTTGTTTCCCCTTTTTATAGTTCTTTCAGTGATGGCATGTAGGTGGGAAGGCCTGAGGGGTGGGACACCAGTGGGCCAAAGAAGTAATCTGGGCAGGAAGGACTTCTGAGTCAGCATCTTCAAGTTTGTTGGGGGCTGTTCATTAACACTTCTTTGGGATGGGCTCTGGCCTTGGGCTTTTCCCAGACTTCATTAACATTCCAAGAGTTGTTCAACTTTTCCCGGAATTCATTCTCAACATGGCCTCCATTTTAGATCTTACTCCATATTAGACCCAATTTACCTAACTACACTGACTACATAACTTTAAATCTGGCTTCAAAACCTTGGAAACTGTTAGTGCCAAATCAAATTTTTATTCTCTAAAAATGTTCTTGTCAGGACTTTGAGACACAATGGTGGAAAAGCTGACTAACATAATACTATACTATCTAGAAATAATATAAGAGTGGTCTTTTGACCCTTTGTACTAATATAATATCCATAATATAGCATCTAAAATTAGTTTAATAGCTAACTTTTGGCTTTTAATACTATTATGATATCAATACTATAGCATCCAAAACTAATATAATACCTGCTGAAAGAAAAGTGACCACAACACTTGGAGCAACCAAAAGATCTTTATTGCAGCATTGCAACAAAGAGAAAAGAAAGAAGAAGAAGAAGAAGAAGAAGAAGAAGAAGAAGAAGAAGAAGAAGAAGAAGAAAGAGAGAGAGAGAGAGAGAGAGAGAGAGAGAGAGAGAGAGAGAGAGTGAAGAGAAGAGAAGAGAAGAGAAGAGAAGAGGAGAGATGAAGAGGAGAGAGCAAGAGCAAGAGAGAGACAAAGAGCACACACAAGAAAGACAAAGAGAGCAAGAGAGAGAGAGCAAGAGAGAGGGGGGCCTGGCAGGAGGGAATTTTTATAGCCCAAATCTAATGGGGTCTCTGGGTCTGCAAGCTGCCTTGTTGGCCCAAGGGGGGGTTAAGTGTTCAGCCTTGAGCAGGGTTGAATGTTTAGACTTGAGGCAAACAGGTGATAAAGGACCAGATAGAGGGGGGTTTGAGTGTGTGCGCTATCTTGCAGCCAACATCTGTTCAGCCTGCCCTGCAGACAACACAGTTCAGCCTGCTCTGCACCAAACATTTCTCCCTTTTTGTTTTTCTAAGCAACACGGGGGACCGCGTAAAGTCCTCTGGCTACTTCCTGCTTAATGGTGGGTGGCGTTAGACCTAGAAGGGGAAGTGGAGAAATGTTCGGGGGACAGGTCTGAGAACACCAGGGCAGCCAGAAATAACACTCAGTGGCTACAGACAACTACTATGGTAGGGGTAAAGTCCATAAAAATTCCTTGAAGCCACAAGTCCTTGATGGCATCAAACCAGTCCTGGATGGAGGAGATTCTTGGTATCAGCCACTGGTCCTGTAGCAGGGACTCTAGGAAGTATTGGAGGTGGCTTGGTTGAATCCAGTAATGGTAAGGGTGACAGACCGATTGCATCCAGTGGAAGGGCAATTGCCTTGACCCATAAACTGAGAGTGGGTGGTGTCATCCTGGTGTCATGTTGCTTGGATGTAGAAGCGGTATCTGTGGTTTGAGATAAAAATTTGAGAGAGAATAATGATTAGTAAATGAAGAAGAGGGTTGATGAGAAATTTTGAGTTTAGTGGGTGTGGTGGAAGTCCAGGACTGGACATTTGGAACAAGTGCCTTTTTAAGGTGGGAGACATGGTGGTATCAGGGGGAGTTTAGGTTTGATGCTTCCTTGTGGGGATACTGTAGAGCAGACAGAATAAGTAGAGTGGACGTGCTGGAGAGTAGTTCTCATTCCTAGGAAGTGAAAGAGGGGTTGTGAAAACTGGAAAAAGGGGTTAGAGAGGATTTTAGATGGGCACAGAGTCTCTGGAGCCAGAGGAGTTGGTCATGAGTCATAGGTCTCCATCTTGGGCATCAGGGCTGGTAGTCTTAAAGAAGTAGTTGATTGACGAGCTTGTTGGTGAATTTGTGTATCTGATCTTGCATGAACTTCTGTAGGCAATTTAATAGACATGGTCCTATTAGGAGAAACATATAGAGGACTAATAGGGGTCCTGTGAGGGGGAGGAGCCAAGGCCATACTTGACTGAACATTCCCAATGGAGCCTGTTGGCTTAGTTGCTGTCTCCTCTTTTCTAGCTGTTCTTGTCCTTTATTACTCCCAGGAATGACTGTGTTTTGGCTTAATTGGTTTTGGTAGGTGTTTAAGATCAAGTTGGTCAAAATTGACTTTGTTTCTATCTATTGTTAAGAGTCAGCCGAGTTCCCATAGGGGTCGCTTGTGGGGGAACTTGAGAGCAGCTTCTTAGTTCTGCTAGTGCCATTTGCGCTAGGATGGGTCTAGGTCTTGCTTGACCATGTGGCTTCCCTTGGAAGCATCAGGGATGTCTCCTGTCTCCAATGACCCTCCTATGCACAGCAAGTGCACTGATTGGCTTTTCATTCTCCAGTGGTCTCAATAATCTCCCTGATCAGGAGGTTATGTGGCCCAGAGTTGCAAAGCTCTTTAGAGAAGTTCCCTGTTCCCTGGATTCAGACTGACTCAGAGGGCCAGAGCCAAATATTGGTTTTCTTGGCCATTTTAATTTAACTTTAAGTCTTGATCATAAACATCCAGTAAAGTCAGTTTCACCCTAAATTAAGAGTATTGGGCTTTAGCTGAAGTCTGGCCTACTTTGGAGTCATTCTGACATCTAGTAAGATGGGAAGCACAGCCTTATCTTAGGTAAGGCTAAGATTATAAATCTTAGGTATTCTAGTATTGAAGCTGATCTTTGTTTTTAAATATCATTTTATAAAATTTATATATTGTTGCTTGAGGTCATATGAATACTAACTCACACAATAGGATATTACATTTAAATTGTACCCAGTGTATAGAACTTTATATTAATCTTATGGATAACAGGTCCAGTTATAGAAAATTTAATGATATAAATAAATCTCCAATATGTTATTTTTATAAGCCTAAAATAACCATGCAACCTTTGGAGAACACCAGCTTGATATACTTTTTTTAAAAAAAGCTTCTATCTTAAAGATTTTTATATCTGGAAAATATGAACACATTTAATATACAGAGAAGAGTAAGAGTACCACAATTACTATTGATGTTTTTATATTAATCAAGTTTAGTTCTTAAAGAAATAACATATTATAATATTGCAAAATAACAGTTGTTGTTTAACCATAGTTGTATAATGCTTAATTCCTTCAAGATTACTTGCTCAAAAAACTTACATATATAACCAACTTACATAGACCTTCTTTATCACTTGCTTATATCCTCTTATTTACTTAATCATATAGACTCTCTTATCTAGAAACATATTTTCCTTCTATTAAAGCCATACTTAGAACCTTCTAATTTCTCTTTCCTATCTGTTAACTCCTTCTTTATTCACACTTTGAAACAATCCTTGTAAATTTCTGAACCCAGGCAAATTATTCCATTTTAATAAGAGATATTTTGTTATTTGCAGCACACAATTAATCACATCTGTTGACCATTTCATGAAAACATGAACAATGTTTAGGTATATAGAATTATACTGTTGTAGGGACAGACAAGGCAAGGCACCTAAGATAGCACTGAAGATAGGGAAATAGATTTATTTGGTTGCAGCCAGATTCAGAGGGCACTGCTTCTGTTGTAATCAATTAATCCCCTGAACCCCAAGTTTAGGTTGTTTCAGAATTGTGTACTCAACATGTAAGGGAAGGGGCTCAGTTCAGTCTGCAGAAGTTCATAAAAAGCAGTTTTTTTTTTTTTTTTTTGCTATTCTGGGCAAGTTAACCCTTCAAGGACACTTGGGAGGGGGAGAGCCTTTTCTTCCCTTTCTCTCCTCTTCCCCCCAACCTCCCCACCCCCACCAGCTGTTATCATGGAACCCAGTTGGTAACTTCCTTATCTTAGAAATGTAGCCTTCTCTTTGAAGCCCCAGCTCAAGGCCAGAGGCCTTGTTTACATATTTTGTGAAAAACTAGTAAGGGGATGTCCAGCGCCTGGAGTGCTGATTTTTTCCAGACAGTGGCCAAGTAAAACAGGGCAACAGGAAAATAGGAAGTTTATCTACATTAAACTTTTTTTGTAGAGATTCTTTTGCTGAAAGTCCTAAAATCAGCTGTGGTGAAGATTTCTGGAGAAGGTCAGTTAAGATTTTTCTGTGGGCCTGGGTAAGGAGGGGAAGATGGGAAGGCGGGGCTGAGAGCAGCTCGGTGGATCTGAGAATGAGAAAGGAGATGTAAAAGAATAGGATTTTCCCTAGCAAGGAAAACTTGAGCAGTAGAACAGGTAGAGCAGAGGGGAGGATAGGAGTGAATATCCCAAAAAGCCTGTAAGGGACAATTCTTAGTAACCTGTTTTCGGTGATGACAAAGCAACTTTAAAGACCATTTTCACCAGATCTCTGATAGGGGTCCAAGGGCTCTCCTCAGCTTGTTTGAGCTTTGGGTTAGCTGGTAAGAGGACCTGGTGGGACCTGGTGTGGGCGCTGACAGAAGAAGAGAGGAGTGAGTGGGTGAAGGGATTCCTTCAGTACCTGCTACCTCAGAAAAGAGGCAATGGTTTGAGGAAAGGCGGTTGTTTAGGTTTTTGATCTAGTGAGTGGAGAGGAGAAGTCAGGTTGTTCAGGTGGGGGAGACAGTGGAGGGGCTGGGGCATAAGGTTCAGGGTGAGGACCTATTTGAGCCAGGTGATAGGGTGGAAATTCATCAATAGGATCAAAAGTAGTGGATGAGTCTGGAGGAGGAGGAGATTGGGGATCAGTGGTTGTGGGTGTTGGTTTGCAAGCTAGAAAAATTTGCAGAGGTCTGCAAGAGATGTAGAGAGCACAAGCAAGAAGAAAGCTTTGATATAGCAGCTTTTTACCCATTGTTTCGAATGCTCACAGTAATTGTAGAGATCCCTTAGAATGGAGGGATCCAGGGACCCAAAAGGGGGCCATCTGCTTTGGTTGTCTAAGGGATAAGTGGGCCAGGCCTGGGTGCTATATTTATTTATTTATTGGCAAAAGGGGCATCCCCGCTAGAGCCAAAAATCAGGAGTGCCTTAGTGGCAGGTTCGAGCTGCAGAGATTGGTCATCACCGAATCCTGACAGTCAAAGCTCTCATCCTGGACAGAGCCGGAGCCATGGGAGACCTTGGCCAAGGCTTTTCGGGACCCCTCCTGGAGAGACCGGATACTCCCAGGGCCGGAAAGAGGGGAAAGAGAGAGACAGGGGAAGAGAGAGGAAGGGGAGGGTGTCTCTCTGGCAGCTGAGTCTTGAAGGTGTGAGGACTAGGATTTTAGGAGAGCCACCGAGATGGTGAAGGTCTGGGTGGACTGTGATGTTCAGTTCTCTGTTATGTGTCCCTGGAGGTTACACAGTCCTTTGAGGGAGACCTACAAAGCCTATGCTGGTAAACTACCAGCATAGTTCTGGTATTCTGCCCTAGGAAGGAGTCCCTGAGGGCCACCGTAGCCTTAAAGGCTGTGGTGGGGTGTTTTCCTCCCCACAGGTGGGCAAAGAGGTTTGCTGGACAATCAACGGTCAAATCCTCCTGACACCACCATTGGGTTTAGGACTCCAGGAAGGGGAAACTCACACATTGAAGGTCAGTGGTGGATGGAGTTCTGGCGGTCAAGAAAATGGGTTCAGGCTGTCCGGTGAGTGGCACTTCCGAAGGAAGGGGGACCCAAAAGTGAGTTTTAACCCTCTCCCGGGTTTCGGCACCAAATGAAAGAAAAGTGATCACAACACTTGGAGCAACCAAAAGATCTTTATTGTAGCAGTGCAACAAAGAGAAAAGAAAGAAGGAAAGAGGGGGGGGGGAGAGAGAGAGAGAGAGAGAGAGAGAGAGAGAGAGAGAGAGAAAGAAAAGAGAAGAGGAGAGATGAAGAGGGAGAGAGCAAGAGCAAGAGAGAGACAAAGAGCGCCCGCAAGAAAGACAAAGAGAGCAAGAGAGAGAGAGCAAGAGAGAGGGGGGCCTGGCAGGAGGGAGTTTTTATAGCCCAAATCTAATGGGGCCTCTGGGTCTGCAAGCTGCCAAGTTGCCGCAGTTTGACTGGGCACAAAATCACGAGCCACTCACACCTTGTAGATTCAAACAGCAACTCTTTATTCTCGAACTCACTCCGGCACTCTACAATCACGTTCTGGGGAAATCCACACTCTGTGCAAAATCCACACACTCCACCGGGCTCTGAATCCCAAATACTCTCTGAATCCAGGGAGAACTCAACAGGAACTCAAGGAGCGGGCGTGCCTGAGGCAGCAGGATACGCCCTATTCCCAGCAGGGTACACCTTAAACCTGGAACCGCCCTAAACCCAAGGAGCAGGATATGCCCTATTCCCAGCAGGGTACACCTTAAACCTGGAACCGCCCTAAACCCAAGGAGCAGGATACTCCCTAATCCCAGCAGGATACACCTTAAACCTGGATCCGCCCTGGTCCTTGAGCAAGGTCACCTTACATGCAATGTCACTGCAAATGACCTGGGTCATGCCATGCGTCATACCTACTTGGCAATGGCTCTCAGCAGGGGGGTTAAGTGTTCAGCCTTGAGCAGGGTTGAATGTTCAGACTTGAGGCAAACAGGTGATAAAGGACCAGATAGAGGGGGGTTTGAGTGTGTGCGCTATCTTGCAGCCAACATCTGTTCAGCCTGCCCTGCAGACAACACAGTTCAGCCTGCTCTGCACCCAACACCTGCACTATGTCCTTTAATACTATGATGATATCCATAATATAGCAACTACAAGTAATATAATAGTTGCCCTATGGCCTTTAATATTAATATTATATCAATCATGTGGCCTCTAAAAGTAAAATAACAGATTACTTGTGGTCTTTTAATACTAGTATGTTATCATCCATACTATGGATTCAAAACTGATATAATAACTCCCCAGTGAACTTTAATATTATATCCATATTGTGGCATCTAAAGCTGATATAATAGCTAAAATGGGTATTTAGGGCTGGGGATGTGGCTCAAGCGGTAGTGCGCTCGCCTGGCATGTGTGTGGCCCGGGTTCGATCCTCAGCACCACATACTGTTATGCTCGAATTCGGGACCCCCCAAAGACCACCAGAGACCAAGATCGATGTAAACAGCAAAGAGGTATTTATTGCGAGCTAGCTCGGTCCTCCACGCGCACACACAGCAACTGGTGATGCTAAGAGGCCCTGAGCCCAGGGTTTGCAGTAGTTTTATACATTCTTTGGAGAAGGCAGGGACCCCCACATACATCATAACATCTCTTAGCAAATCATCACACACCGCTGGAAAATGAAATAACAACTCTAAAACATGATTAGCACATTCACTGGCGGGAACAAGTTGGGTAGGGGTGATTCGTTACTACAAGAGGGGAATTTGTTTGAACTGATTGGTTTAAGCCAAAAGGGGTGTATGTGCTGAACTACATGGTTTCCCAACATGTTATCAACCACCATAAACTACTGGGAGGGTCACCTGGCATCCCAGGTATTTCCGTGTCTCATGCTGATTGGTGGCTGCTAGGGGGTTGCTATGGATCCCCACCTAGCCTGACTGAGTCAGGGACACCTGGCGCAGCAGATCTCTCCTGTTATTTGTAGATAAACAACTTAGCAGGGTGGAAATGTGCCTAGGAGTGCTCTGTGGGTCTTTCCAAGGACAAAGGTCATGTCCCTTCCTTGGACAGGCTTTGCTCTGAGGTAGAGGCTGGTTTTTCAATACAAACAAAGATGTTGTGTCCGCTGAAAACTAAAAAATAAATATTAAAATTCTCTCTCTCTCTCTTTAAAAAATAAAATAAATGAGTATTTAATATTAATATACTCATACTGTGGCTCTAAAATTAATATAACAGCTCCATCATGGTCTTTAATATTAATATAATATTCATACTATAGCATCTAAAACTAATATAATAGCTGTCCTGTGGATTTTAATACTCCTATAATATTTATATTATAACATCCGGAATTAATATAGTACCTGCCAGTACCATTAGTCCACTGCGCGACCAGCACGCTGGTTTCATATAAGAGGTTCGTAGCATAGAAGTTAACTAGTGAGATCAAAATAAACACATAGACTGAATTACCTTTTTCTATGACCAGGTCCAAGATGGCCCTCCCTCTAGCTCTCGCCTCGAACCATCCGGTGGGGCAACAAGGCTTACTCAGGACTAGCAGGAGAGAGAGAGAGAGAGCACTCCAGGGAGTGGCCTTTTATTGGGGAACAAGAAATTCAGGGGAAAATTCCATCCAATGAAGGTCAGGGGGGCAGCAGCATTCCAAGGTCAGGGTCAGTGATTGGTCTCAGGGTCAGTGGTCAGTCACACCCCCACATGGACAGGCTCTCGCACCTGGAGAGGGTGGGGATAGCTCCGACACAGTTTGGCCAGACGCCTCACACCCAATCAGGGAGGTGCCCAATCACGTGCAAGAATGGCTCCCCACACATTAGTACTAATATGGTATCCATAAAATTTCACCTACAATTAATATAATATACGCCTTATGGCCTTTAACATATGCTCTTAGATATTAATATAATATTGATACTATGCCATATAAAATGAACATAACAGTTGCCCTGTGACATTTAATAATAATATAACATCCATATAATACCTATAAGACTAATATAGTAGCTTCCATGTGGCTTTTAATATTAAAATAATATCTTTACTATCACATCTAAAACTGATAGAAAAGCAGCCTGTGGCCTTTAATACTAATTTATTATCCACACTCTAGCAATTAAAATTGGCATAATAATTGCTTTGTGGCCTTTAATACTATCATGATATTTATACTAGAGCATCTAAAAGTGATGTAAGAGCTCTCCTGCGTGACCTTTAATTCTAATATGATATTCTTATTATAATATTTAAAACTTATATAATATTTGCCCTGTGTCTTTTAATACTAATATCTTATTCACATTATTAGATAATACTGATAAAATAGCTTCATTGTGGCCTTTAACACCAATATCATGTCTACATTATAGCATGTAAAACTGATATAGTAGCCACCCCATGACCTTTTAATACTAACATTATCCATATGATAGCATTGAAAATTGGTATATTAGCTGCCTATAGATTTAGTATTATTATTTTACCCTCGTTATAACATCTCAAATTAATGTAATACATTCCCTGGACACTTTAGTACTAATAAAATATCCATATTATAGCATCAGAATATAATATAATAACTGCCTGTGGCCTTAAATTCTAATATGATATGCATATTATAGCATCAAAAATTAACCTAATAGTTGCCATAAAGCTTTTAATAATAAAATAATGATCATATTATAGCATCAGAAAGGAATATAATAGCTGCCCTCTCTTCTGTAGCCCATAGTACTGATACAGTGGCTGTCATGTGAATTTCAATATTAATATATATCCATAGTATAGCATCAACATCTAACATATAATGGCCTTTAGTACTAATATGATATCTGTAAAATAGCATCTAAAATTAACAAAATATCTGCTTCTTTGCCTTAAGTAACATGATACCCAACATGATAAAATGATAGCCTCTGAAGCTGATATAATTGTTGCTCTATAACATTTAATATTAATATGATATTCACACTAGAGATCATCTAAGTCCAATATCTGCCATCTGACCTTTTTAAAATTATTTATTTATTTATTTATTTATTTGTAGTTGAACACAATATCTTTATTGTATTTATGTGGTGCTGAGGATCGAACGCAGGGCCTCGCATGTGCTAGGTGATCACTCTACCGCTAAGCCACAATCCCAGCCCCCATCTGATCCTTAATACTAATTCTGTACTGTAGCATCTAAAATTAATAAAATAGCTTCCTGTGGTTATTAATATACTATCAATATTGTGTCCTCTAAATCTGAAATAATACCTGCCCTGTGGCCTTTTGACACTCATATTCATAATGTAGCATCTAAAACTAATAAAATAACTGACCTATGCAGTTTAATATTAATAGTATATCTATATTATAACCGCTAAAACTAATAAAATTACTCTATTGTAGCCTATAATCTTAATACAATATCCATCCTACAGCATCTCAACCTAACAAAAGCTGCCCTGTTGCATTTAGTATTCATGTTATTCATAATATAAAATATAAAGCTAATATAATTGCTCACCATGGCCTTTAGTGCTTAAATGGTACCCACACAATAGCATCTAAAATAATATGATAAATCCCATGTGAAATCTAATACTAGAATATTATCCATACTGTGTCATCTAAAAATAACACAATTGTAGTACTGGGATATTTAATACTAATGTAATATTCATATTCTTATCATCTTAGAGTGATAAAATACCTGCCCTGAGGCCTTTAGTACTAATATAATATCCATATTATAGCATTTAAAACTAATAGTAAACTAATATTATAGTTGCTCTATGGCTTTTGATCCTAATATTATCCCCCTACCCATATTTAGCTGTCCTTAACAGTAATATAATATTTCTATAATAGCATCTAAAATAAATATAATAGCTGCTCTGTGGCCTTTAAATTTGATGTAATATCAATTCTATAGCATGTAAAACTAATTTAATAGCTGTTTTATGTCTTTAATACTCAATAATATCCATACTATAGCATGCAAAATTAATAGCTGCTCTGTGGCCTTTAATCTTAATATAAATCCTTGTCATAGGTTTGAAAACTAATGTAATAGCTCATGTAATCTTTTGTGGTAAAATGATATTCATTATTGAGCTCAAGCTATAATATAATTACCCTGAGTTTTCAATACTAAAGCAATATCCTTAGTATAGCATCTTAAACTAATATAATAGATGGCCTGTGAACTTTAGTATTAATTTAACATCTTAAGCTAAATAGCATCTTAAACTAATATATGTACTGTGGCTTTTAATATTAATATGACATCTATATTAGTGAATCAAATACTAATATAATAGGTACCCAGTGGCTTCATTACTAATTGGTATTTATACTATAGCATCTAAAATTAGTATAAAACCTGCCTGGTGGCCATTAACATTAATGCAGTACCAATACAACTATATCTGTACTAATATAATATCTGCCCTGGGGCCTTTAATATTAGTATAAATGTTCATACTTCAGTGTCTCAAACTGATACAACAGTTGCCCATTGGTTTTGCATACTAATGTAATATGCATAATAAACCATCAAATATGAATATTATACCTGCCTGTGACCATTAACATTAATGTAATATCCATACTACTACAACTGACACTAATATCTGCCCTGTGGCACTTATTATTAATGCAAAATTCATAGTATAACATCTTTTAAATTTTTAAAATATTTTTCTTAGTTGTAGATGAATACAATACCTTTGTTTTATTTATTTATTTTTATGTGCTGCTGAGGATCAAACCCAGTGCCTCACATGTGCTAGGCAAGTGCTCTACCTCTGAGCTACAAACCCAGCCTCTATCGTATAATATCTTAAACTAATAAAATAGCTTTCTTGTGGCCTTTAATATTACTAATATATTAATATACATACATACATTCATATATACATACATACATAATGTGACTTCTAATAATCTTCTATATTAATATTATATCCATACACAAATATAATAGGTCTCTTCTGGCCCTCAATATCAATGTAGCATTCCTACTACAGTTTCTAAAACTAATATACTACCTTCCCTGTGCCCTTAGTACTAATATGGCATCCATAAAATAGCACCTAAATTTTATGTAATATATTTGCTGTATAACTGACCTTTAAAACTAATGTAGCATATAAAACTAATATAATAGCTGCCCTGTGGCCTATAATAATAAGATATTAATACTATAGCATCTAAAACTAAAAGAACAGCTGCCTTATGGTCTTTAGTACTCATATGATATTCATATTATAGCATATAAAACTCATTTGATATCTGCCTGTGGCATTTAATGCTGATTTGATATCCATATAAGAACATCAAAAACTGATAGATTTCCTGTGGGTTTAATATTAATATAATATCCATATGGTGGCCTCTAAAATTGAAATAATAGCTGCCTTGTATCCTTTTAATATTAATCCAGTATCCAAACTGTAGCATCTAAAACCGATATAATACATGCTCTGTGGCCTTCGTAACTGATATATCTATAATTGTATCATCAAAATTTAATATAATATTTGCCCTGTGGCATTTAATACTAACATGATATTCATATTGTAGCATATAAAACTGATATAAGAGCTGTGCTGTGGCCTTTTATACTAATATGATATCCAAAGTGTGGCACCTAACATAAATATAATCGCTGTTCAGTTGCCTTCAATACTAATACAGTATCAATACTGTGGCAGCTAGAACTAATAAAAAAGCTGCCCTGTAGCATTAAAGACTATTATGTTATCCATATTATAACTTCTGTAGCTAATATATTGTCTGTTCTATGGTCTTTAATATTAATATGATATCCATATTACAGCTTCTAAAACCAATATAAAAGATAGCCTGTGACCATCTAACCCTAATATTAATATAATATCCACACTTTAGCCATAAAACTAAAATAACAACTGACTTGTAGCATTTAATATTCATATAATATGCATTATTTGACCTATAAAACTAACATAGCGGGGCTGGGGATGTGGCTCAAGTGGTAGCGCACTCGCCTGGCATGCATGCGGCCCAGGTTCGATCCTCATCACCACATACAAACAAAGATGTTGTGTCCACTGAAAACTAAAATATAAATATTAAAAAAAATTCTCTCTCTCTGTCTTTCACTCTCTCTTAAAAAAAAAAAAAGAAAACTCCACCAAAAAAATATACATTAAAAAAAAAAACTAACATAGCAACTGCCATGTGGCCTTTAATATTAATATAATATGTACACTGTGGCCTATAATCTAATATAATGGCTGTCTCATGGCCTTTAGTACTAACATGATATTCATACCATAATATTCACAACTAATATCATAGTTTTCCTGTGACATTTACAATTTATATAAGTATTATAGATTTTAAAGCTAATGTAACAATTGCCCTGTGACCTTTAATTTTAACATAATATCTATACTATACTATCTAAAACTAATATTATAGCTGCCCTATGATCTTTAATACCAACATGATATCTACACAATAGCATTAAAATTGATATACTAGTGCCCTGTGGCTTTTAACATTAATATAGCATCTTTAGTAGAGCATCTAATACTGATATGTTAGCGGCCCTGTGAACTTTCATGTTAATATCATGTAGATACTATAGCAACTAAAACTCATTAAATCACTGGCCTCTTTCCTTTATTATTAATATAATATCCAAATACATTTTCTATGGCCATTAACATTAATATGATATCCACAGTGTGGCCTCCAGAACCAATGTAATTGCTTCAATGTTGCTTTCATGCTAATATGATGCCCATAAAATAGCATCTACAACTAATGCAATAGCTGCACTGAGGCCTTGGCATGAATTTGATATTAATACCATGGCATCTGAAATGAATATAATACTTGGCCTGTGGCAAGTATACTAATACAATATTTATTACATAGTATCTAAAGCTCATATAATAATTAATCCTGTGTCCTTTAATATTACTTTGATATCTTGCTAGAACATCTAAAACTAAGTGATAGCTGCATTTTTCCTTTTATTTGTACTGTCCATAGTGTAGCATCTGATACTAATATATTAATATTTATGTAACATTTTTATTAAGAATCTAAAATTAATACAATATCTGTCCTGTTGCTTTTAAAACTAATATGATATTAGTTTCATAAACAGGTATTGTAGCATCTAAAACTAATATGTATACTATATCATCTAAAACTGATATAATATTTGTCCAATGGCCTTTAATATTGATATAATATCCATACTAGAGCATAGACAACTAATGTAGTACTGCCTTGTGGCTTGTTATTATATTCATAGCACAGTATCAAAAACCTGATATTATATCTGCCCTGTGACTTTTAATTCTAGTGTAATATCCATACATAGCATCTAAAATGAATGTAGTAGCTGATCTGTGACCTTATTATTAATATGATACCCATAGTGAGGCATGTAATACCAATAGTTGTCTTATTGCCTTAATACTAATATTTTATCCACATGTAGCACGTGAAACTAATAAAATAGCTATGCAGTGGTGCTAAAGACCAATCTGATGTCTATAGTGTAGAAAATCTGTTACTAATAGATTAGCTGCCCTCTAGCCTTTAATATTATTATAATGTCTATACTATATTTTCTATAATTTATACAATAGCTGCTCTGTCACTTTTTATGTTACTGGAATATCCATAGTATTACATCTAAAACTAATTTAATATCTTCCCTGTGGCCTTTAGTACTAATATTTTATCCATACCATAGCATCCAAAATTAATATAATAGCTGTACTGTGGACTTCAATATTAATATTATAGCCATTCTTCAATCTCTAAAACTAATAAAATAACTGATCTGTGGCCTTTAATATTAGCATAATATCTATATTTTTGTCCTCTAAAACTAACATAATATCTGCCATGTAGCCTTTAATATTAATAGAATATACAAACTATGATATATAAACTTATATAATGGCTGTCCCGTGGCCTTTAATATTAGTATGACATCCACATGTCATATCCAAAACTAACAAAATATCTGCCCTCTTGTTTTAGTCAGCTTTTTCATTGCTGTGACTAAAAGCACAATTGTAGAAGAGGAAAGGTTCATTTTGAGGCTCACAGTTTCAGAGTTCTCAAGCCACAGACAGCTGGACCCATTCCTTGGCACTCAGGATGAGGCAGGACTTCATGGTGGAAGTGTGGTGGAGGGAAGCAGCTCTCATTATGATCACAAATCAGAGAGAGATCTCCATTTGCCAGATACAAATATATCCCCAAAGATGTTTCCAGTGCCCCACCTTCTCCAGCCACACCTCACCTGTCTTCAGTTACCACTCAATTGATCCCATCAGGTGATTAATTCACTGATGTGTTAAGACTCCTATAACCCAATCTCTGAAACTTCTTGCATTGTCTTACACATGAATACCTCACATCCAACCATAGCATTCTGCCCCTGGTCCCCCAAATCTCAAACTTATCTGAGAATGAAAAATATATTTAGTCCATTCCAAAGAGTCCCCATAGTCTCAACAGTTCCAATATTGCTCAAAGTTCAAGTTCAAAGTCAAGGCAATATTGCATTTTGAGCTCCCATAAAATTAAAAGCAATTTAGAAGTATTCAATATATAATGGTACAGAGCAAACATTTCCATTTAAAAAAATAGGGGGCATAGAAAGAAGGGATAAGAACAAACTAAGACTGAAATCCAGCTGGGAAAACAAGTTCTGTAGTTCTGTAGCTGGCATCTGGAGAACATGGCATCATGATGTTCTCTCCAAAGTACTTGTGTAGATCTTCCCCTGTGGCCTTGTTGTTTGTAGCCAAGTGGCTTTCTGTTGGTTTGTCTCTGCTTGATTCCTGCAGCTTTCCTAGGATGATGTCCCACATTGCTGGCATTTCTTAATCTTGGGGGTCTCCACTGCAGCTTTGGCTTCCTCCTCACACCTCCACACTTTGCCCTCTCAGGGGCTGCCTGCATGGACTCCAACCCTGCTGCACTTTGCCTTGTCTCCCAGGCCTTCCTTTGGAATCTTGGTGGAAACCTCCAAGACACCCTAACTCCAGCATCCTACATTCCTGAAGAAACAGCACCATGTGGTTGTTGTCAATGTCTGTTGCCATCCCCAGCAGCTCCTGAATATCACAATAAACTTGGTTAAAAGCCACCAACAATACCCATGCCACTTCCTGAATTCTATGCTGCCTAGACATTTCTTCTGCCAGGTTAAGATGATCATCACTTTTAAAATCAGCTTCACAGAAAATCTCAGGATATAAGCAAAATGCAGACAATTTTTCAGCCAGAACATAACATTAATGGCCTTTAGTCCACTTACCAATAGTATCCTCCTCTGAGCTCTCTCAAGCCCTGTCTTCACTGTTCTTGGTCCCATTGGCATTCTGGTCTTCTGAGCTCCCACCAGAATTGGTCATTAAGTTCTGCTTACAACAGTCTAAACCATTTTCAGCTTGCACTGTTGAGCATCTCAAAATTCCTTGCACCAATTTCAAAAAAGCTCCAAAAGCTTCTGAATCATATGGTGAGGTTAGTCACAGCAATGACTCCACTTTTTGGTACTAATTTATTTTATTCAGATTTTTCACTGCTCTGACTAAAAGACCCAACCAGCACAATTATAGAGGAGGGAAGGATATTTGGGGGCTCATGGTTTCAGTGGTCTCAGTCTACAGATTGCTGGTTCCATTCTTTGGAGCTCAAGGTGAAGAAGAACTTATGGTGAAAGAGTGTGGTAGAGGGAAGCAGTTCTCATGATGATCAGAAAGGTGATAGCTAGCTAGCTCACTAGCTAGCTAGATCTCCACTTGCCAGATACAAATATATACCTCAAAGGCTTACCTCCAATGCCCCGTCTCCTCCAGTCACACCCCACCTGCCTCCAGTTATCACTCAATTAATCCAATGAGGTGATTAATTTACTGATTGGGTTAAGGCTCTTATAGCCCAATAATTTCTTCTCTGAACCTTCTTGCATTGTCCACACATGAATTTTGGGAGACACCTCACTTCCAAACCATAACACCTGTGGTGATTATAATTAATATATTATCCTATTATAGATTCTAAAACTAATATAAGTGCTGCCCTATGGCCTTTAATACTAACATTATTTCTATTCTATATAGTCTACCACTAATGTAATAGCTACCCTGTGACCTTTAATAATAATATAATATCCATACTATATTGTTCATATTATAGCCTCTAAACTAATACAATTTCTGCCCTATGGCCTTTAATACTAATATGATCTCCATACTATACAGTCTAAAACTAATATAATAGCTGCCCTGTGACATTGAATACTAATATGATATCTGTATGATAGCACCTAAAAGTAATAAAATTAATAAAATGTGACTAGTTCCTCTTATCTAATGATATACATATAAATATAACAAAATGACTCTCCTGTGGTCTTTAATAATAATGTAATATTCATACTATAGCATCTAAAACAGAAGAGCTGTTCTATAGTCTTTAATACTAATATAATATGCAATCTAAAGATAATAGAATAACTATTTTGGCCTATACTATTCTAAGTATATTCATAGTACAGCCTCTAAAACTAGTATAATAACTGCCTTGTGGCTTTTAATGCTAATATTATGTTCATACTATTGCATGTAAAGCTAATATAATAGCTGCACTATAGTCTTCATTATCAATGTAATATCAATACTATAGCATATTAAACTAATATAGTAGCTGCCCTGTGGCATTATTATTAATGTGATAGCTATACTGTAGCATCTAATTCTAACATAATGGCTGATTTGTGAACTTTAATATTAAAAAACTATCAATAATACAGCACTTAGATAAATATAATAGCTGCCCTTCAGCCTTTAATGTTGATGTAATATCCATGCTATAGCATCAAATACTAATATATTAGCTTTCTGTAATCTTTTATACTAATGATATTCAACATATAATATCTAAAATATAATAGCTGCCATGTGTTTAAAAATGTTATAGTATCAATAATATAGAATCTAAAATTTGTATAATAGCTGCCATGTGGCTGGTATATTTGTATGATATCCATACTATATCATCTGATACTAAAGTAATAGCTGCCTTGTAGTCTTTTACAGTAATATGATATTCATACAATAGCCTCTCAATCTAACAGAAGAGCTATCCTGTGGCCTTTAATACCAATGTAATATACATACTGTCTTATGTAATCTAACTTAAAAATAATAATCTAATATATATTCCCTGTGTCCTTTAATATTAAAATAATATCCATAATTAGCATCTTAAACTAACATATGTCCCTGTGCTTCTAATACTAACACAATGTCAATACTACAGCACCTAATACTAATATAATAGATGACCTGTGTTCTTTAATACTACTGTGATATCCATATTATAGACTCTAAAACTGATACAATAGCTGCCCTGTGATCTTTAATATTGATGTATTATTACACTTTAGAATTCTGTACTAATATATTAGCTGCCAGTGGTTTTTTATAATAATGTATTGATTCATTCTATCACATCTCAAGCTAATAACAGATGCCCTGCATTTCTTAATATTAATGTAATAATCATATGATACCATCTCTAACTAATGTAATAGGTGCCTTGTGACCTTAAAAATTAATATCATAATCATTAATATAATATTGATGTTATATGTGCCCTTAGTAATAATCACATATTATCTGACACTAGTATACTGGATACCTTATGCCCTTTAATACTAATATGCTATCCATAATATAGTATCTAAACCTAATATAACAGCTGTCTGGGTTTTTTAATATTAATATAATAAACATATTTTACCTTTAGTTTTGAATATATAATAGCTGCTCTGTGTCCTTTAATACTAAGATAGTGTCTACATGATAGCATCTAAAATAACAGCTGTCTTTTGGCCTTCATATCAATATAATATTCATAATATAGAACCTAAAACTAATATAATGGCTTTCTTATGGCCTTTAATACTTATATCCATACAGTGGCATCTGAAAGTGATGTAACAACTTCTCTGTGGCCTTCAATACTAATGATATGCATAGTGCAGTATCCAAAACTAATATAATACCTGCCTTTACTGGCCTTTACCACTAAAATAATATATGTATAGCATTTAAAACTAATATGATAGTTACCATGTGGACTTTGATACTAATATAACATTCATAATATACTATTTGAAATAAATATAATAGCTGTGCTTTGGCCTTTAATATAATATTTGTACTATAGCATCTAAAGCTCATATAATAGCTGCCCTGAGTCTTTAATACTATTATGAAATTCATAAGGAAGCATTTAATATTAATATAATAGTTACCCTGACCAGGACAAACGAAGAAAGGCAAAAGTCGACTGGCCACCCACACCCAGCCCTCCCTCGTTGGAGTACAATCAGAGGCGCCAGGGAGACTAGTCAAAGCAGGATCTCATTTAATGAGAAAACACACAGCTAATATAATGTACAGGAGTCAATCAGGATAAAGGTCAGCAGGGTGGGGAGAGTTCACATGTACACCCATCCTACAGGCTGTAATGGGAGACATGAGCTGTCCACGAGGGCAGAAGGGTTCTGAGCCTATCCTAGAGGTCCTCTGATTTTTCGTCACCACCCACAGCACCACCTCCTGGTTGATCGCCAGGTGCTATCTTAGCCACATGTGGCCCCAGGACAGGAAAGCGGGTAGCAAGTTAGGTTTTCCTCTTTTCTGATGCAACATGCCCCACATGTTACATCATGCCCTACAATGAGATCCATATTTTAGCATCTAAAACAGATATTGTAGTAGGGACAAATGAGGCAAGGCACTGAAGATAGCAGGAAACAGTTTTATTTGGCTGCAGCCATGTTCAGAGGGTACAGCCTTTGCTGTAATCAATCAATCCCGTAAACCCTGAATACAGGTAATTTCAGAGTTTTATACCCAGCATGTAAGGGGAGGGGCTTAGAAGTTCAAGTCTGCAGAAGTTTACACAAAAGCAGCTTTTTCTTTCACTGTTTTGGGCAAGTTAATACTTCAAGGACAACACCTGAGAAAGGGAGAGCTTTTTCTCTCCTTTCTTTCTTCCCCTGCCAGCTGTTACTATGGAGCCCAATTGGTATCTTCTCTTATCTTAAAAAATGTATACATCTCTGTGAAGCCCAGCTCAAGGCCAGAAGCCTCATTAGCACATTTCTACAAACTACTGAAGCCAGATTTAAAGTTAGGTAGTCAGTGTAGTTAGATAAATCTAATATTGAGTGAAATCTAAAATGGAGACCATGCGGAGAATGACTCAGGGAAAACACAGGACAACTCATGGAATGTTAATGAAGTCCCGAAAAGGCCCTAGGCCAAAGTCCACCTCAAAGAAATGTTAATGAACAGCCCCCAGCAAAAAGGTGCTGACTCAGAAGTCCTTCCTGACCAGATTACTTCTTTGGCCCACCTGTGTCCCACCCCTCGGGCCTTCCAACCTACATTCCATCACCAAAACTATAAAAAGGGGAAACAACCTCACTTCCACGGATTCCACCTCTTGGGTCCCCTTCTTCCTCCGGGAGAAGTCTTTTCTGCTGTCCTTTAATAAACTTCTAATTTCTACTCTGACCTTGCCTCGGCTTGCTTCTTTGGTGTTATTCTTCAACACTGGGGAAGCAAGGACTCGTCACCGGTCAACAGCGGTAACACTACTATACTGGATACATTTGTGAAAAATTATTAAGGGGGTGCCCAGCACCTGGAGTGCTGGTATCTTCTTGGCCAGTGGCCAAGGAAAACAGAGCAACCAGAAAATAGAAAATGTATCCATATTGAACTTTTTCTCAGAGACTCTTTGGCTGACAATCCCAAAATCAGCCATGGTGAGAATTCCTGGAGAAGCCCAGTTAAGACTTTTTCTGTGGAGAGAGAGGGTGCCACTTCAATATAATAGTTGCTGTCTGGCCTTTCATATTAATATGATGTCCCTATTGAGTCTTCTAAAACTCATTAGTTAGCTTCCCTATGTCTTTTGTTACTAATATAATATCCATCATATAGAATCTCTAACTAAAAGAATAGTCGCCTTATGGTAACTATTGCCTTATATTATATTAATATAATTTTCTAAAATTGATAAAATTCTGCCCTCTGGCCTTAAAAACTGATATCATATAGAAACTATAGATGCTAACACTATTATAACAGTTGCCTTGTGGTCTCTAAAACCAAATGATGTCCACACTATAACACCTATAACTAATATAATATCTGCCATGTGTCCTTTAATACTATGGAAATATCCATGCTCTACCATCCTAAAGTAATAGCTTCCCTGTGGTTTTCAACACTAATATAATATCCATACTATTTTATCTAAAGCTTATATATATATATATATATATATATATATATATATATATATATGTATAAATCACATCTAAACTAATAAAATAGCCACATTGTGGCCTTTATAGTACTAAAATATTCATAATATAGCATCTAAAATAAATATAATAGCTGCCTTTTGACCTTTTATAATAATTAATATCCATATTATAGCATCCTAAGCTAATATGATATATATCCTGTGGCCTTAACACAAGTGTACTATTCACATATTAATATCTAAAACTGATAAAATAACATCCCTTTGGTCTGTAACATCAATGTAATATTCATACTTTGCTATCTCAAGCTGATGTAATAGCTGACATGTGGCCTCTCATATTTATATTATATCCATAGAATAGCATAAAAACTAATATAATAGCTGACATCTGGCCTTTGAGTTAATGTAATAGTAATAAAATAACATCTTAAACTAATATAATAGGTAAACTTTGGTCTTTAATTCAAATAGATATAACATGTGTACTACAAAATCTCATACTAATACTTTAACTGCCCTTTGGCCTTTAGTTTTAATATAATATCCATAGTATAGCACTTGAAACTAATTTCATAACTGTTCTATGGACTTTGATAGTAATATAATATTTGTGCTTTGGCATTATAAACTAACATAATAGCTGCATTATGACCTATAATGTTAGTGTAATGTCCATATTAAATGCTTTTAAAGCTGGTATAATAGCTGCCCTGTGGCCCTTAATACTGATAAGATATCTAAACTATAGTATCTAAAATTAATGTAATAGCTGTGCTATGGCCCTGAATACTAATGTGATATACATACTATAACATCTAAAACTAATATAATAGGGGGGATAGGGAGGGCAGAAGAATACAACAGACACTAGTATTGCTGAATGTATATACGTGGATGTATAACCAATGTAATTCTGCAATCTGTACACGTGGAAAAATAAGAATTCATACCCCATTTGAATCAAATGTATGATATGTCAAGATCATTGTATTATCTTGAGCAACAAATAAAAAAAGAAAGAAAAAAAAAACTAATATAATAGCTGCCCTGTAGTGTTTAATACTAATATGATATGTATATTATAGCCTCTAAAACCAATGTAATAGATGTATTGTGACTTTTAATATTAATATATCATCCTTTCTATGACCTGTATATATTTCTATGACCAATATAATAATTTCCTGGTCAATTTTCCTATTTATTTATTGTCCATATTATAGCATCTAAAACAGATAAATAGATGCCCTGTGGCATTTAATATGAACATTATATCCATATTATAGTACTTTAATATAATATCTGCTTTATGGCTAATAACTAATATGATATTTGTATAATCTTATCTAAAATTAATATATATATTTTTCCTCCAAATTTACTTTATATAATCAGATGGATATAAATTAATGAACAAAAATTTAAGCAAGATACATTAACAATTTAACAGAACCCAATAATCTAATTTCTTCCAATTTTTTTCAAATTCATTTGAGTGTTTCCATCATGGTGCTCATAAGGAAATCAAACAACATATGGCTACTACAGTTGAATGTCAAATTAAATACTTATGACATACTAAATTCTTCTATAATACAATTATGAAGAATCTTTAAGGAACTTATGTTTTGTATGTAGAAAAGTGTTAGAGTCAAACATTCAATTCAACAAAAATAAGAAACATTTCTGATTCCTCTGTTCGGTGTAGACTGCTTCTCCTTTTGCTAATGAATATTTTTTAGCTGTAATATCACTGAGCTGAACAAATAAATCACCTTGAGTACATAAGGAAAAATAAACACATGCTAAATGGATAAACATTACTACTACATCTTTACTAGACCATCTCTACCTCTAACACTTCAGAAGCTTAGAGATTTAGAGTATTCTTACATTAACTACAAAAAAAATTAAAGGAGAAATTCCTTTTTTGAGATCACAACTATGAAGTCATGTGGTTATAAAATTTTGCATTTGTGTGCAAAACATGAATCACATTTACCTTTATTCTCCCTACTTAATCTTGTCAATCACCTAGCAGGACTTAACAGATACCTTTCAAAGAAACAGAGACTGAGATGTGTTTATATAACTTCAATAACCTCATCACTATAGTAATGAGAGATGCAGTATCCTTTTGCTATGGTTCAAGACAACAGGGAAGGAGAGATTACAAGAAAGAGAAATCAAAACTATTACAACTGAGAAACTACTTCTTATTAAGTTTTACCATGGTGCCACCTTCATTTTTACATAAGCATGGTGGCATAATTCAAGCTCAATAAATCAGAAATCTTAATATTTAAAATTTACCTTGACTTTCATTTATCACCATATTAACACAGATAAAACACATAGGAAAGGGTAATATTAAACCCACCTTGCTGAGTTGATTTATTGACACATTATCTCATTTTTATATAGAAAAGGGAGAGTGCATATCAGTTTGCTTACAAACTAGGAGATCACTTAAAATTCTGCATTTCCTAACAGCAAACAGAATATAGAACTGGTTTTCAAGCATAGAGCCAGCCCCAACAATGATACACTATTTAAAAAGACCTAAGGCAATGAATTCCATTTCCAATGGAAAAAAAGGAACTGTGCAAACAAGCTTAAAACTACTTTTTTTTTTTGTGCCAGTGTTATAAAATGTAGCTTTTAATAAAACCTTGACCCAAATGCCATTGAAAGACCCACAGATTCCCTGTCCAAGAAAGACGCACGAGGCACTGGCTGCAAACGCAAGAGGTTTATTCAGACACAGACGCCTGTGGGTGCTCAGTGAAACCTCAGCTGGAGCTTTGGTGAACTGGCACACCGGGCTTTGGGGTACAGGTTTTTTATAGGGTCAAGGGGCAGGTTTCGCGCGCGCGGTAAGCAACAGGTTTCTTATTGGTTATTTTGAACCCAACATACAGGTTACCTAAAGGGTAAAGTTATTTTTCATTTTATGTTCCTGGAATTACACCATATGACAGTTACATATGAGCACTCTGATTTTTCTATTCCTGCTTATTAGCCCCTGTTTAGTCAGGCATGCTCTGGAATCTGTTCTTCTGCTCTTTCCCAACCATCCTGTTTTTCCCTTTTAATCGGTTACACTTAACTGATTTCAAAAACACTTCTGGTGCCTGCACAGGTTTGTGACATGCCCTGGTTATTCTGTAACTAAGCCTCGGGGTTACTGGGCTAGGGTCTTTCACCATTAACTTCAGAAAAAAATTTGGTGGAGAGAAGAAAGTTATTTCATTTAGGAAAAATAACCACTATCGTTTTTCTTAATCTTCAACACACACAATTTAAACATACACAGTTGCTTTAACACTTTACACAATTCCTATGTACTAGAGCAATAACAAGGTCTAAATACAAATATATTCTTAAACACTGGGTCAAGGCTTTACATAAAAATACCATCCTACTTCCCCTCCTAAGTTTCTAAAATATCACATACTTTCCTCAACATCTGCAGCCATCCAGGAATTTTTAGGAAACTTTTTGTGCATGATCTTAATTCCTAATCCCTGGCTCTTTGGGCTCAGTGACGAAAGATCAAAACCACCAAAAATGATGGTTCACTTGAAGTCAGAGGAGAGACCCTGGCTCAATTAGTCTCATAGGATGAGAGCAGTGCTGCATCAACTGGCTCCATGCAGAAGGGGCACCTGAAGGATCTCATCAACCAGTCATCTATACAGTCCAGGTGATAGATGTGCATGCACAGCAGAAATTGGGTCCCCATAAACAAAGTCCATCATACAGATCACACACTCCCGGATCTTTTTTTAGGATCCATCTCTTCCAGGGTCATAAACTCCTTTAGGCAGATGCTGTATAAGGCCTATTCCTTGAGCTATCCTAATTTGTTCCTCTTCAGTCAGCTGAGTTGCTAACGGAGTCTGGCTAGGTGTTGGATGATAAACTGGAACTGGAACTTGTTCCTGATATGTCTGTGGCGGCTCCTGATCCGGCTCCGTCCCCTCGCCAAAGCTAGCCCGGTCAGACAGAGACTCGTGAAGCAGGGAGATGTCATCCAAAGTGGGGGATTTGAGGCAGTTCCCCATCTTCCAGGGCTGGGGCGTGTGATCTCTGCACCGTTCTGACGGTCTTCTCCTAAAATTAATATATTAATTGCCCTCTTAACTTTAATACTAATGTGATATTCATACTCAAGCAACTAAAAGTGGTATAATTGTTTACCTGTGGCCTTTAATGCTAATATGTTCTCTATATTAGAACATTTAAAATTGATAAAATGGCTGTGATACCAGTGACGAGTTCTGCTTCTTCACATGTTGAAGTATAACATTAGAGAAGCACACCGAGGCAAGCATATAAAATAGGGTTTATTTAAAAAGGGGTAACAAACTTCTCCTAGGAGGGTTAGGGGCCATAACTGGTATCCTGGAATCCCAAGAGCCTTTTAATATATCTTAGGCTTCCTTTGTTCTTTTGCTGTTTTCCCTTTATCTCTTTCCTTCTTGCATATATGACTAGGCCCAGGAGATGCTCAGTGGGATGGCCAAAAGGTGAGAAGCAGATGGGCTGGAGAGGCCAAAGTGGAGCATCTGGGTAGGAAGGGGGCCCAGGGTGAATTAACTAGCAACTTTTACAACTCCTCTAGGGAGGGACAATTCCTGGGCAGGTTACCTTAGCAACAGGTTGGAGCAGGGGCAGATTATCTTGATAAGGGTGGAGAAAGGGCTCTGAAGGCATTAGCATTTCAATCCCTCTCCAACATCCTGCACTAACTGTAATTGGCCTCCTTGATCTGATCTGACTCAATATACCTATCTTTACTGACTGCCTGTATAATTTTGGATTCAGCTGCACTTTGACCTTTGATATGAATATGATATCCATACTATAGCATTCAAAACTAATATAATAATTGTCCTGTGACATTTATAATTAATATGATATCATTATTATAGATTTAAAACTAATATAATAGGTTTTCTGTGTCATTTAATTTTAATAAAATATTTATGCTATAGCATCCTATAGTAATATTATAGCTGCTCTGTGACATTTATGATTAACATAATATCAGCATTATAGATTTTAAAACTAACATAATAGGTACTCTTTGATCTTTGATTTTATTTTTAAGGAAGTATTTTTAAATACCTTTATTCTATTTATTCATTTGTATGTGGTGCTGAGGATCAAACCCAGGGCCTCACATGTGCTAGGCAAGCACTCTACCGCTGAGCTATTGCCCCAGCCCCTGACCTTTAATTTTAATATAATATCCATACTATAGCATCTAAAAATAATATAATAGCTGACCTTTAATATTAACATGAAATCTGTACAGTAACATTGAAAATCAATATATTAGTGCCCTTCATCTTTTACTGTTAATATAACATCATTAATACAGTATCTAATACAGATACACTACTGCCCTGTGTCCTTAAATGTTAATATTATATAGATATTATAGCAACTAAAATTAATACAATAACTTCCCTGTTTCCTTCATTATTAATAATATCAATAGTGTAGCCTGGAAAAGTAATACATATCCTGTGGCCTTTAACATTAATGTAATCCCTCCTTCTTTGTCTTAGATATGGTAAAGCTGACCTTGAGTGGGATTTGGCCTCCTTAGAAAGGGTGTCTATGCAATTATCAGAGGCCCTGCATGAAAGCAGGAGGTCCCTCCTTAGTCCCTGTACTCAACCCCTGTGGGGAGAGGTATCCATTCTTAGTGTCCTGACAACCAGTCCCTTCATTCCCATCTCTCCTTCTGTCTTTGTTCAGTCTTCCTGAGAAGAGGGGTTTGGCCCCCAGCCAAATTACTCTCACTCCTTAAAGGGTCAGTGTGGGCCCAGTGGACACAGTGAGATTTCTTGACCCAAGCGGAGCATCCTCTTCTATGCCTTCCTGAGGGACCCTTCCTGCTGAGATTAACAGGGACATCTTGGCTGTTCAAAACTGTGGATGGCTGATAGGGGGCTGGAGGAGATGCAAGGGGGTGGTTTGTGCATCCCTGGGCTTTCTGGACTCTAGGACTTTGGAAACATAAAAAGTAGAGGTCAAGGATTCAAACCATAGCACCATTCTTTCAGATCATGGTATGTAATGGTGGGCTCTATTTCAGCTTAAATGTTCAAACTTATTTTGTAGAATAACTAGAACAGTGAATTTCATAGGCTATGCCTCCAGACTAGGCAGTGGCCCAGCTCTTTATGCAATACCAAACAAATAACATCATTCTGCTCAGAATGCAGTTGCTGCCTGTGGAAAGAAACAAGCATAAGTTGTGTTGGGGGAATTAAGGTGCAGCACAAGGTCCTCCAAGCTGATCAAAGGTGGGTCCTAGGAGCTGCCTTCAGGTTCTTCCTGGTAGGTGGGTTCTGTGGGGCTACTACAGTTGCCTCTATCTCTGGCTATCCTTCCCCAGGAGGTACCTATGGGTAAAGATTCAGACCTGGGTCTTTGTCCCTGCATTTCTCCTGAGTTTACCATCTGTATCTATAGGTATTTTCATATAGAACCCACTTTGCCCCACTGTGGAGCACAGGGTAAGGGCAGGTCAGGTGATCTAGGTGCAGACAAGAGCAGAGGCCTGGGGATGTTCAGAGACCCCAGAGCCTCCATAGCACAAATGATCTGCAGTTCTGTTATTCACTCACCTATGGGAGCACATCCTGATTTCTTGAGTACTTGGCCACTGTGAGCAGAACTGCTGTGTGTAACTGCATGCTACATTTAGACATATATTTTCAGACTATGTTTGTGAGACAGTTGTGTCAATTGTTAAGATCATGAATTTTGAGCCCTGGAAAACTGCGAAGCTCTTTCTTTTTTTTTCAATAATTATTTTAAATATTTTTAGTTGATGTAAATTTATTACTTATTTATTTATATGTAGTGCTAAGGATTAAACCCAGTGCCTCACACATTAGGCAAGCACTCTGCCACTGAGCCAAAACCCCAGCCCAGCCAAGCTCTTTCTTAAGCAGTGAACTACTATGCTCTCCACAGCAATGCATGTGAATTCCTATTTTTCCACACAATTGACATTGCATCATGAAGATTTTATCCATTGTTAGGCACTTGGTGCCATCTCAGTGTCTTAGTTACCTTGGCTCATGACAAGTGGTGCTCACATAATTTCCTATGCTGCTTTGCCATCTGCATATCTATTCTGGTGAGATGTCTCCAGATCTTCATCCACTTTTAAATGGAGTGCTTCTTATTAATAAGTTTCTTACTCTATTTCAGATACAAGTCTTTTTAAGGTATGTACTTTCCAAATATTTCTCCAAGTCTGTGGCTTGTCTTTTTTATTTCCTATGTATAAATTTTTCATGGAGTAAATGTCTTTATAAGGTTTACCAATTTTATTTCTGGATTTGTTTTGAAGCTGTATCTAAAAACTCATCATGAAACATGGTCAGGCATGTTTTCTTCTAGAAGTTTTACACTTTAAATAGGAGTCTATGGACTGCTTGGGTTAAGTTCTGTGTAATTTGTAGCTTACACTTGTCCATTTCCTCATATTGTATCCAATTATCTCATCACCATCTTTGGAGCAGAAATTCCTTTCTCCATCAAAGGCCTTTGTTCCTTTAACAAAATGCAACAAATACAATTACACCTGATGTTTGAATTTTGATACATCATCTTCTCAACATATTTCAAATACTTTAATACTGTAAGGAAAATGAGTTTATGTACATGGTTTGTGCTCTCTATTAATTTCCATTTATCTCTGTGTATTCCTTCACAGCAAAACATTTTCTTCAGTGATTCAGCTTTATGAATGGTTCTGGAATCCAGGTACTGAGTTCTTCAGGCTTGTCCTCTTGCAGTCAGTGTCATCTCTTCTAGGCTTAGAGAGTCTTCTAGGAATTGGGTATTGCACTGAATGTGCAGGTCAAGCTTGGGAGACTTCCATCTTAACTGCATTGAGTCTAACAATCTTGACCTGAAAGACCCGCCGATTCCCTGTCCAAGAAAGACGCACGAGGCACTGGCTGCAAAAGCAAGAGGCGATTTAATGATACACAGGCGCCTGCGGGTGCCCAGCGAAACCTCAGCCGGAGCTTCGGTGAACTGGCACACCGGGCTTTGGGGTACAGATCTTTTATAGGGTACAGTGGTCAGTTTCCCTCCTAGCACAGTAACAGGTATCCCATTGGCTCTTTTGAATCCAGCATATAGGTCACTTAAAGGGTAAACTTGTTTTTTACTATAGGTTCCTGGAAAAACCACATAAAAACCATTTGTTATTCATTGTATGGTTTTTCATTGTATGATCCCGTTTGCCCAACCGTGCCGGTTCCTTTCCCAACCATCCTGTCCTTTCTTAATCGGTTACACTTAACTGATTTTCTGAAAAATACATCTGACGTCTGTGCAGGTGCGGAAGCAAGCCCTGGTGATTTATTACTGGGCCTAAAGTTATTGGGCTGGGGTCTTTCAGACCAAGGCTATCTGTGCACTTATTTATGCATAAGTTTATTCTTTCTATTGTGTTTTAAGCTTTTCTGGAAGTATAATTGTACTTTAAGACATATTTAAGGGACTGGGGTTGTGGTTCAGCAGTAGAGCACTTGCCTCGCACACGTGAGACCCTGGGTTTGATTCTCACCACCACATATAAATAAGAAAATAAAATAAAGGTATTGTGTCCATCTAAAACTAAAAAAATACATATTTAAGAACTTCAGTTTTGGAGGATGCTATTATAAATGGAAATGCTTTATTTTTATTGTAGTTTTCAAAGTCTATTGTTTCCTAAGTATTATTGCTGGTACATAGGAAATCAAAGAACATTTGTCTAATGGCATTACACTTTGCTTCTTTCTATCTCCATCCATTCTAATCAAGGCATGGGATTGTGAGCTGTATTTCTGCTTGATTTCTAAAATCATGATCTAGAATAATCCAAACAATGATTTCCAGAGCTTCACAAGGGGGCTCAGGGTCACCACTGAATGGTGAGTGATGAGTATCTTGTACTGCCCACAGTGATAAACAGGAAGCAACTGGAGCCACTTTTCCTGACCCCTTGAAGCTCCCTCTTGCCAGGATTGTGGATAATGTGGTCCCAGGATTAGAACTGTGGATAATGTAGTCCCACGGTTTGCCTACTCATTGTAGGGGACCCAGGAGCTTCCATCCCCTTAGGATTGTCAATAGTGCAGCCCCATGATTTGCCTACATACTTTTGCCTGCAGTTACATGGAAACTGCTTGTCCCAGTACCCTGAGGATTCTGAGCACTGTTAGGGAGAGGGTTAGTGCAAAGCCTAGGGTTAAGGTTAGCAGTTTGCCTGCTGTCTGCTGGGGTTCCCAGCAATTTCAGCCACTTAGAATCGTGGGTAATGTAGTCCTGTGTTTTGCCTGCTCACTAACAGAGACCCCGGAGATGTCTGCTTCTTGGTATTATGGGTAATACTGCTTCAGTTCTGAGTTTTGCCTGCTCACATTTTCTGAGAGTCTCATGGAAGCTGAAAGTCTTATGCTCACCCTGGTAACCCGAGGATTTGTTATGCCAGATTCGTGGGACACCAATAGACCTCCAGGAGCCAAATCCAATGCAAGCACACAAGAGTCTTTATTGCAAGCTCAAGCCTGGACTCACAACCATTCCCGACACAGTGTTTCCAGGGAGTGAGTCCTGGTCCTTTTTTCAGTGAGATTTTATAGGTTTTGGGGGGATACTCTATGTGTCACAACATCACACAGCAAATCATTCCATACCATGGGAAAATCAAACAACTCTTAACATTGATTAGCACATTCAATGGTGGGAACAAGTTGGGTAGGGGTGATTGGTTAGTACAAAAGGGAGATTTGTTTGAACTGATTGGTTTAGGCCGAGGGGTTTACGTGCTAAACTACATGGTTTCCCAACACGTTATCAACCACCATAAACTACTTGGGGGCCATCTGGCATCCCAGATATTTTCCTTGTCTCATGCTGATTGGAGGTTGCAGGGGGGTTGCTATGGGTTCTCACCTAGCCTAACTGAGTCAGGGATACCTGGTGCTGCAGACCTCTCCTGTTATTTACAGACAAACAACTCAGCAGGGTGGGTATGTGCTCTGTGGGTTTTTCCAAGGACAGGGGTCATGCCCTCTTCCTTAGGACATGCCTTGAGATAGAAGCTGCTGTTATTTATTTATTTTTTAAAATGGAGTCACATTAGTTTCTCAGATTCTCAGCAGTGTTAGCATTAAGATTAATATTAGGACAAAGCCTGGGGTAGGGTTTACATTTTGCCAGCTGTCTGTTGGGGATCCTGGCTGCTTCTGCCAATTAGGGTCTGGATAATGTAGTTCTGAGTTTTGTACACTCACCTCTGCCAGGAGTCCCATAGAAGCTGAAGGCCACATCCTTACCCTGCATAAGCATGATAGAGTAAGGGCAAATTTATGGTAGGTTTAGCATTTGGTAAGTTGTCTGCTGGGATCCTGTCTGCTTCTGCCACTTAGGATTGTGGGTAATGTAGTCCTGTGATTAACAAATTACTGTGGGTGATCTGAAGAGATTCTTTCCCTTTAGGAATGTGGATAGTGTTGTCCTGCATTTTGTCTGCTTACTGCTCAGAGAGGGGGAAGCACTGGTGACTTCCATCATTTGGCATCCTGGCTAATATAGTTCTGAGTTTTGCCATTTCACTTCTGTCAGGAGTCCCATGGAAGCTGAAAGCCACATACCCTGGTGTCCTGAGGATTCTGAGTAGAGTAGGACCAGAATTAGGGCTATGGTAGTTTTAGTGTTTGTTTGTTTTGGTACTAGGAATTGAACCCAGATGTGCTTTAGCACTGAGCCACATCTCCAACATTTTTATTTTTTTTATTTTGAGACAGGGTCTTGTTAAGTTGCTTAGGGCCTTGTTAAGTTGCTAAGGCCAGCTTTGAACTTGTGATCCTCCAGCCTCAGCCTCCCAAGCTGCTGGGAATAAAGGTGTGCACCAAGGTTTAGCATTTTGCCAATTGTCTCCTAGAGATCCCGGTGGTTTCTAGCACTTAGAATTGTGGGCAATGAAATCCTATGATTAGTCCACTCACTGTAGGTAATCCTAGGAGTTTCTTGCCCTTTGAGAATGTGGGTAATGTAGTCCTGCATTTCACCCATTCACTACAAGGGGAAGGCCCTGTTGACTTCTGCCCCTTGTCATTGTGGTTAACATAGTCCTGAGTTTTGCCCACACATCTCTTCTAGTAGTCACATGAAGCTGAAGGTCTCCTGCTTGCATTGATAACCTGAGGATTCTGAGCAGTTATGGTTAGGGCTAGAATTAGTGCAAGCACTAGGTTTGGGTTAATATTTGCTCTTTGCTGATTTCTACATGGGATCCTGGCAGCCTCTGCCACTTAAGATTGTGGGTAATGTAGTCTGTGCTCTGCCTACTTATTGTGGGGGATCTTTGGAGCATTGGGTACTCCCTAGCATTGGAAGGCAAGGAGAGTGAAGGGTAAAGAGGGTCAGAAGGAAACAGGGCAGGTGCCCACTCTGCTGCTAGGAGAGTTTTAGGGTGACATTGAGGTACAAGGAAAGTGAAGCACTGATAATCAGGGTCAGAGTAGACCACAAGAAGTGTTACTTTGAGACAAGTTCAGTTCATGTGGTCAAGAGAGGACAGAAGAGTTACATAGACTGACAGAAGGGAGATCACTGACTGAGGAGAAGCGGAGTCCTGGAGGCTCTTACCATGTAGTGAATGAAGGGTGATGGGGCCAGCTGCACCTCAGCTGAGCTCTGCACAGGGAACAACTGACCAAGGACCCTGTTTCCCACTGAAGGAGATTTGGGTGAATGAAATGAAGCTTCATTTCTGCAGGATCAGAACCAGACAAAGAGTCTGCTGTTACCCTCAGATTTGGTAATCATCCCCAAACCCACCGGTTGCTGAGCCATTAGAGCAAACCAAACCTGCACTCATCCATAACCATTAATGCCAGATGACCCCAAATCCTACTCTACAGAGCCACAATCCTGAGGCATATAGTATTTTCAATACAAATCTCCTGGAAAAGAGACAATTTCAAAGCTACTGGCTGCCAGGTGCTGTTATCCCCTCAGAAGTGGGGCCATCTCTCCTCCTCAGTTTCCCTCCTTCCTTAGTTGGAGACCATTGTGTAGAGAGGGAGTCTGAGGCACAGGGGTAATAAACTTGGCTCAGGTGGCCTGTGCTGGCTGGGCTGGATATGTTGCATCTGCCTCCCTATTGAGGCCATGTTGTGCCACATGTGGACTGTGCTCCCTTCTCTCTCCAGTGGGTTGTGGAATTTCTTTGCTTACAGGATTTACCTGCCCATGCAGCAGCAATCACCAGAGTGTGTCTGGAGGAGGGTCCAGCCCCAAGTAATGAGCTGGCAGAAGTGGGCAGCTTCCTGGTGACAGAGCTCCCACCACACACTTCTGATTTATGTTCCCCAGGTAGGCCCCAAGAGCCATAAGCCTACATAAGCATTTCTGCAGGAAATGAGGTTGGATATTGACCAATTTATGGACTTGCCATCTCAGAATATGCCTATGAAGTCTTCCTCAATGATCTCTGAAAACTCTAATAGTCCCTCCAGCCTACATCTTTCAAAAATATCAGTTTTGCTTTCAAATGAAAGAATACCCCAAACATCAGAGCAGATGTGGGCATCCCATCTTTCAGATGGTGTGCAGGGCTTATTCCCTTCTGAGATCATCCTGGCCCCAGAAGCCTCTTCCTGGCATTTAATTTCTCAGATAAATTTTGCTACATTTCTGAGTAGCATCAAGATCCTGATTTTATATTCCAAATTGTAGTTCTGAACAGACTTGGGAGGGTCTAGAACAGTCTAGGTGAGAATCTGCTGTTGATGACATCAAAGCTATGGAGTGTTGGAGATGTAGCAGAGATGACCAAGATCTCTAGGTGGACAGTGTGATGGTATCATATGGGGTCCTCTTTAGAGAGATAGACCAAGACCCCAAAGATGGGGGAACAGCTAGGAGACCACAGAAACAGGGTGGACACTGTGGTGGGGTGGTCTGGGGTTCTCTGTGGAGAAATTATGATCAAGGCCTACAGGCTGGGAAAACAGGCTGGAGAAACAGGCTGGGGGTTGCAGAGACAGGGGGTGGGGTGGAGAAATGTTATGTGGGGATCTGGGGTTCTCTGATGCAGAGGGGATCACCACCACACTTGTTCTATTTCCATTAGGGACCACAGGACTAGGTCCCTGGGATAGAGGGGTCTCCCTAATCCTGGAGCTAAAGATCTGGGGACCCAAGGCAGGTGTTCAGTGAGGACAGAATTAGGGAATATGTGAGGAAGGAGCATCAGCCCCCACATCACATGCTCTGCTTGCTGAGACAGTCATTATTAGAACACAGATGAACTCACTGTTGCCAGGGTGGGACAGATGCCTCAGAGCCACCTGTGTCTCTGTGGGTGGATGGGGTTGTTTACCTGTCCTTCTGTGGATGACATTTGCATGTTGGTGGCTAGGGCATTACAAAGAAGGCTGCTCTGAACATTCCTGTACACATGTGCTCTGCGAACTCACCTTCACTTTCCCATTAGTAGTGCAATGGCTGGCAACATGGAGGCATGTGTTGACATGTGGCCAGCAGGGGGTTCTCAGAGTGACTTTTTCTGATCCCCTTGAATCGTCTTTCTGCCAGGGATGGGTGTCCTGTGTCCACAGCAAACTTCCTTCTCAGGATTCACCTGAGGAAATTTCATGGCTGGAGATACCTGGAGTCTAGGTCCACAGTGAGGTAACCCTAACCTTCAAGGCCTGCCCTAATTCTCACCCCTGTGGTTCACCAGGGAAGACCATGGCTTTAGACACCTTGGGGCTGACTGTGGTGACAAAAGCTTCCTTCTCTTTGGGACCTACACAGGGAGATGCTGTGGCTGGTGATCCCTGGGGGCCATGTCCACAGTGAGGTAACTCTAACTCTAAACTTGGAACCCACCCAGGAAGAGATCATGAGTGCAGGTACCTTGGAGCCATGACTCTTGTGGCAGAGCCTCTTGGTACCCTCACAGGGAGATGTCTTGGCTGGGGACATCTGGGGACAATGTGTACCACAGGATTTCTTCCCCTTGGCATCTACATGTGGATTCCACTGTGGTTTGGGATTACTGAAGTCTATCTGAGGAAGAGGTGGGGAGAAATGAGGAAAAGCCTCTTGTCCATTATCCCATGTGCTGAGGAAGAAGCTCTGCTGTGTTTACTTTTGTAGGTAATATTTTAGTGGGACTTAATTTTATAAAAGTATCCATTGCGAGGCTTTGGCTATTCATTGCCATAGTATCCTAAAGTACATTTTATGGTGAAAAATCCCAGGACACTGAAAGGAGAAACCAAGACATAAGCTCAGGATAGTGTAGGGAAGGCCTGGGTTTCCCAGCATGTGGAGACTCAATAGTGCATGAGGGCAAGGGCTAATGGCGCTTCATTGTTTATATTTATTTTTATGGCTCATTTTTTCCAGTGTTAGAGTACTTGAAAAATGTTGAGAAGTTGATGTATCAATGTGACAATAATATTGTGGGTGCATTGAAGATATCTTCCAACTATGTGACACAATGAGTTTTGTAGACAATACCAGGGCTTTCTGGGTAAGTCTGCACACAGTTGAGTGGCCTGCCTGATAATTCCCGGAAGCCACTGTGGTGATAACTCTGCCAGACTACACTGCCCAGAATCCCTGGGATGCCTGGGCAAGCATATTGCTACAGCTCTCACAGTCCTTTGTAGTGAGGGCCAGACAGCCAATCACTGAGCTACACTACCCAGATTTCTTGGGATACCAGGGCAAGCACATGGCCCAAAGCTTCCAAAGGCCTCCATGGTGGGGGCTGAGCAGCAGAATGCCAGACTGCAGTGGCACAATCCTCAGGGTTCTCTGGATATCCATGTGACACGCAGCGGCACCAATACAAATAGATCAAAAAACAGATAGACATGGATTGAGTTTTCAGGAGGGGTCACTGAGACAATAAAATTACTTGAAAATCAGAAAGGCCAGTATGGGTTCCTCAGTGGTCCCTGACTAAAGAAAAGATACAAGCAGCCCATGACCTGGTCAATCAAAAATTAGTGGAGGGACATATACAACCTTCTGTATCTCCCCATAATACTCCCATTTTTGTTATTAAAAAGAAATCTGGCAAATGGAGACTATTACAAGATTTAAGAGTTATTAATAATGAAATGGTTATCATGGGACCTGCTCAATCGGGGATTCTTCAATTGTCTGCTTTGCTAAAAACCTGGTATGTTTTAGCTATAGATATTAAAGATTGTTTTTTCTCCATTCCAATTCATCCTGAGGATAGTCCACATTTTGCATTTACTGTCCCTGCGCTGAATCATGAAGGTCCTGATCAGAGATATGAATGTAACGTACTCCCTCAAGGGATGGCTAATTGTCCTACTATGTGTCAAGTTTATGTTGACAAAGCAATCCAGCCACTTAGAAATCAAAATCCTGAACTATATGTATTTCATTATATGGATGATGTATTATTAGCACACAAAGATAAAAATACATTGCTAGAATGCTATGCTACACTTACAAACTTATTAAAAATTATAATCTAGAGATAGCAATAGATAAAGTACAATTAAATTTTCCAATTAATTATTTAGGAGTTCTATTATCCTCGACCATGGTCTGCCCACCAAAAATTCAAATACGAGTAGATCAACTTAAAACACTTAATGACTTTCAAAAATTGTTAGGAGACATAAATTGGATAAGGCCTTATCTAGGCATACCAACAGGAGAGTTGGGACCTTTATTTGATATCTTAAAAGGTCCATCAGATCCACATTTACTCCACATGTTAATGCCTGAAGCGAGAAAACCTTAAAACTCATTGAAACATATATGGAAAATATGCATCTGGATAGAATTGTTATGTTTGCCTCTGTTATTTATTGTATTACCCACTGAAAATATTCCTACAGGAGTATTTTGGCAAGAAGGTCCGTTTTTATGGATACATTTATCTTATTCTCCTAACACTATTCTTACTAGGTATCCTGAGGCTGTGGGACAATTAATACTCAAAGGAATAAAAGCAGCAAAGGGAGTGTTTGGAATTTCTCCTAATAAAATTATTACTCCATATACTATGGATCAAATTGATGAGTTAGCTAATGAGTTAAATACTTGGGCAATAATCATGTGCAAATCTATTTGTTCATTTGATAACCACTTACCATCTAATCCTTTGTTGTCTTTTTGGTCCTCGCATCCTGTAGTTTTTCCAAAAATGACAAGAAAAACACTTATCATGAATGCTCCAATAATATTTACTGATGGGTCAAATAATGGTACAGCAGCAGTAGTTACCCCTGCTCAAGCTTTTACATTTTTAGCACCCAAACAATCAGCTCAAAAGGTAGAGCTTAATGCAGTATTACAAGCTTTTGTGATGTTTAAAGATTCTGTATTTAATTTATTTTCTGACAGTCAATATATAGTTAATGCTATAATATCCCTTGAAGATGCTGGTAGGATTTCCCCTTCCTCTACTGTTTTCTCTTTGTTTTCCACTATACAAAGTCTAATTTGGGACAGAAAAGATCCATTCTTCATAGGACATATCAGGGCACATACAAGATTTCCTGGAGCCCTTAGTTCAGGCAATGATTTAGCAGATAAAACTACACATGACATATATGTTTTTTCAATACTAGAAGAAGCTACAAATTTTCACAAATCCTTCCATGTCTATGCTAGTACTTTACAAAAGCATTTTAAAATAACTAAGGAACAAGCTAGACATATAGTAAAACAATGTCAAAATTGTGTGACATTTTTACCACAAGTTAATCTTGGAATCAATCCTAGAGGACTGATACCTAATCATATATGGCAAATGGATGTCACACATTTGCCAGAATTTGGAAAATTAAAATATTTGCATGTTACAGTTGATACTTCTTCCAAATATTTGATGGGCTCCCTTCATGCCGGAGAAAAAACTAAAGATTTTATATCTCATTGTTTACAAAACATTGCCACTGTGGGCATTCCAAAACAGTTAAAAACAGATAATGTCCCTGGCTATACTTCTACTTCTTTTAAGCAATTTTGCTCATCATTTGGCATTACTCATATAACAGGAATTCCGTACAATCCACAGGGACAAGGTATAGTTGAAAGAGCTCATCAAACTATTTAAAATGCACTTACTAAAACAAAAAGGGGGAATTGGGAAGGGGTACATATATTCCCCCAAAGATAAACTTAACATAACCCTTTTTACTTTAAATTTTTTAAATTTGGATTTATCAGGGCTCAGTGCTGCGGAAAGGCACATATATCCAAAAAATGTACATAAGCCCAAGGTACTTTGGAAGGACATTCTGACTGGACAATGGAAAGGTCCTGACCCAGTGATTGTCTGGAATCGGAGGTCTGTTTGTGTGTTTCCACAGGGAGAACAGCAGCTGATTTGGATTCCAGAGAGACTAACTAAAGGGATTTCTACAGACCAAAAAGAAGGTGATTTGGCTCAAATCCATAACAGCTGATATCCAGAACTCCAGTTTAGCTATCCTTACATCTGTGACAATGGTTCTCCCACACCTGGAGGCTAATGAATAATGAGCACCATTGAGGCCTATTTCAAACGTAAAAAAGCTTGAGGCTTACTTGTGGGAATACCTTCAAACCCATATGCAAATTACAAGAAGAAGGATGGGATATCAAAAGAAGAGTGAAACCCAAGTTGTAGCCAGGATGCTTTTTTCAATATCTATTTTATTATGCCCTCTCCCACATCATGGAGTTCTATTTTGTTTTTTGAACTCATGCAGACCTAGGTTAATGTTTTTCTGATCAGTTCTATTTTTTGATCAACTGTGGAGTTTTAAAACATTGCAATGGAGATTTCACCTGTGAAAAGCTACAAGGCCTTTACTATTGTGTTATGTGTGCACACTTGTGTTATGTGTTGTATGTCTGTATGTGCATATGTCCATATGTCATACACATGATATGAAAATTGGCAGATATATGAGGAGCGCTCATGAAAAATTTAAAAAAATGGATCCAAGTATCTTTTATTCACATGATTTAAACAGTTCAATTTAAATTGTGTAAACAGATGAAAGTAAAGATGTCTTTAAAATTAAGCTTACAAGTTTTTCTAGGTGTTAAAAAAACTAATAAAATGTTGATGTCTATGAAATAATCTACCTAAATTCAGAAATTTACAAGGATTGTTTTAAAATGTGAACAAAACTCCTGTTTGTTTACTTTCACGTTTCCTTTTCATTATATGTAATAATTCTTTTCAAGATAATGTACTAAATTGTTCAGAAAATTGTTTTCTTAGTGCCTGCTGGAATGCTACACAATTTTCTTTAGCCATCATTGCCAGAATTCCTACCTTCATCCCAGTGCCAGTGAAGACAAAAATAGAAGAATTTCCAGTATTACTGAAAACCAAACGAGACTTCGGAATTACAGCTACCATCATCACAGCTGTTGCTGTTTCTGCTGCTGCTACTGCAGCTTCTGCAATAGCTATCATAAAACTGTACAAACTGCTGCATCAATAAATAATGTAACTCAACAAGTAGCACAAGCTTTACAAACACAAAACATTATTAATGATCATCTTAGAAATGGAATTCTGATGCTCAACCAAAGAGTCAATTTACTTCAAGAAGAAATAGACATATTAATGGATTCCTCTGCTTTAAGCTGCTTACAGAACTTACCTAACTGTGTATCACTTCTATGCATTATGAACTAATCTATTGATACAACAAATTATAACTCTTTTTTTTTAAAGAGAGAGAGAGAGAGAGAGAGAGAGAGAGAGAGAGAGAGAGAGAGAATTTTTTTTAATATTTATTTTTTCAGTTCTTGGCGGACACAACATCTTTATTTGTATGTGGTGCTGAGGATTGAACCTGGGCTGCACGCATGTCAGGCGAGAATGCTACCGCTTGAGCCACATTCCCAGCCCCAAATTGTAACTCTTAATAGTACCAGGGTATCTTTGCTGACAGTGTCATCAGTGGTACAATTTTTCCAAGGGCTTCTCACTTGGAGCCATCAATGGCTTGGTATCGTGGCATTTTGTATCCTCCTCCTTCTGCTTGTGGTAGGTTGTTTATGGTGTTTGTATAAATTTCACAGACAACAAAAAGAAACCACTATGGTTGTTAAACAGGCCATGATGGCCCTAGAAACAGGACAAGATCCACAAGTATGGCTAAATATGTTGGGCCGGTAGTCAAAGATGGGTAAGATCCAATTACAATGGTACCAGCCTAAGCCAGGAGGCTGACAATTTGAGGTCAGACCATCCAGTGATGGGTGAGGACCATATGTAGTATTGGACTACCTAAGACAGGCACGGTCCCTAAACCACATACTTGTTGTTTAATAAAACAAAAAGGGGGAGATGTTGGAGGCCATGATCAAGTGAAGATGGCGCGTGGCAGTTTGCCAGGAGGAGTGGTTTGTGAGGCAGCACCACCGAGCCATCAAGATGGTGGGGACTCCTTATTGGCTGATTGCTGTATCTGTAGGAGAGCAATGCTATGATTGGATGATGCTGATTGAGTCAAGCTGTATGTAATCAGTTAGATATATATACCTTTGCTGTTCCGTAATAAAGCAGTTCCTGCTTCAACCTATAAGTTGCTTGTCACCTCCCAGGTATTTTGCCCAGTTGGACTGCAGCACCTCAGCCCTCAGGAGCAGAAGCTCTCAAGAGCCCCCCTTCTCCCCCCATCCCCACCGTATGAGTGGGCAAAATGCTAGACTACTTTATCTACAATCCAAAGAGGGGGAAGTGAAGTGCACAGAATCAACCCCTCTGAGCCATAAAATACAAGGGACTTAATTACCCACAATCCTAATGGGGCAGAAGTTCCCTGGGGTTCTACACAGGGAACCAGTCAAATACTAGACTACATTACCCACAATCCAAAGGGGAGTGGTGGTGGGGGCAGCCTACAGGAGCACTGCCCCCAATAAACTGATCAAATGCTGGACTACATTACCCACAGCCCTCAGGGTCAGAAGCTTGCAGGAGAGTTTCTTCAACCATGTCCCGTGAGTAGGCTAAATTCTGGATTAAATGACCTAAAATCCTAAGGAAGTTGAAGCTCTCAGGATCCCCCATGAGGAGTCTGCAAAGTGCCGAACTACATTACAACAGTCAAGTTAGAGTTAGGGTTCAGGTTTGGCTGGCTCTCCTTGAGGGGATCCTGAGTGATTCCTCCCTAAGGATTATGTGTGATGTAGTCCTGGATCTTACACACACACACCTCTGCCAGGAGAGCCATAGAAGTGGAATGCCACATGCTTGCCTTTATACCCTGGGAATCTGAGTAATTTTAGGAGTAGGAGTCAGGCTAGGTAAAAATTAGTCACAGACCTAGGGTTAGTGAAACTTCAAAACCAAGAGGTACTATTGAATTTCTGCAACTATGGACCATAGGTAGTATAGTCCTAAGTTTAACCACTGACCCCAGAAAGCCAGGTAACCTAACCCTCTTAGGGTAATGGGTAATGTAATTCCAACCTTTCCCACTCTTCGGTGTGGTATTCTGGGAGGCCCTCCCCAAAATACTGTGGGTGAAGTATGTAAGAGTTTATGGCCCATGTTGAGGATTTCTGGGTAATTCCCCCCCATGGAATTGTGGGTAATATAATCCCACGTTTTATTCAAATTGTGGAAAATTGTGGGATCTTCCTCCTCTGTTATAATTTTGGGTAATGTAGTTCCATGATTTATTGGCCCTGTGCAGAGGATCTTGGGAACTTTCTCCTTATTAAGCTTATGGGTAATGTAGTCCAAATTTCCTGCCCACTGCTGTGTATTCTGGGAGCCTACTCCCTAAGGATTGTGGGTAATGCAGTCCCATATTTTGCCCTCTCCATGCAAACAATTCTGGGAATTTTCTCCACCATGGAATTGTGGGTCATGTAGTCCCATGTATTACACTGTGCATGGTGTGTGTGTGTGTGTGTGTGTGTGTGTACTTGTGGGAGCTTCCTCCCCTGTGGACTTGTGGGTAATGTAGTCCCATGATTTATCTACTCTGACAAAAAATTCTGGGAACTTCCCCTCCTTAGAATTATGAGTAACATAGTCTCAACTTTTGCTGTTCACCACTGGGTATTCTGAGCTTCTTCCCATCAGGATGGTGGGTGAACCAGTCATGAACAAATCACTCACCTTGGGCAACTCTGGGAACTCCTCTGCATAGAATTGTGGGTAATGTAGTCCCATGATTTGTCCTCTTTGTGCAAAGAATCTTGGGAACTTCCTCCTGCTTAGGATTATGGGTTATATAATCCCAACATTTTCCCACTCACCACTTGGTATTCTGGGAGCCTCCTCCTGTTAGGATGGTGGGTCAAGTAATCATGAGCATACCACTCACTTTGGGGAATTCCTCCCCTCATAGAGTTGTGGGTAATGTAGTCACATAATCTGTACTACATGTGGGGGATTGTGGGAACTTTCTCCCTGTTTGAATTATGGATAATGTAGTCTCATAATTTTTCTTCTCCTTGAAAGGGTTCTGGGATCTTTCTCTCCTAAGGATTATGGGTAATGTAGTTCCAACAATTGCTTGCTGTCTGCTGGGTATTCTGGGAGCCATTTTACTCCTTGGTTTTGTGGGCTATGTAATCTCAGGTTTTGCCTGCTTACTGGAAGACTGGAAGATGCAGCACCACACAACACAGATCACCAAAGAGGTTTCCGCTTTATTACAAAAGGCTGTGTGTTTATATAGGTCTAAGGAGAGGTCACAGGGCTGAGGTAGATAACAGGTCACCCATTTATTGGCAAGCTCTTCCATATGTCAGTTCCGGAGCCCAAGAAGTTAATTCTTTTTTTTTTTATTGCTTGTTCAAAACATTACAAAGCTCATGACATATCATCTTTCATACATTTGATTCAAGTGAGTTATGAACTCCCATTTTTACCCCAAATACAAATTGCAGAATCACATCAGTTACACATTCACAATTTTTACATAATGCCATATTAGTGACTGTTGTATTCTGCTGCCTTTCCTATCCCCTACTATCCCCCCTCCCCTCCCCTCCCATCTTCCCTCTCTACCTCATCTGCTGTTGTTCAATTCTCTCCCTTCCCCCCCTTTCCCCTCACAACTTCTTATATGTAATTTTGTGTTACATTGAGGGTCTCCTACCATTTCCATATGCTTTCCCTTCTCTCTCCCTTTCTCTCCCCCCACTCATCTCTATTTAATGTTAATCTTTTCCTCATGCTCTTCCTCCCTGTTCTGTTCTTAGTTGCTCTCTTTATATCAAAGAAGACATTTGGCATTTGTTTTTTAAGGATTGGCTAGCTTCGCTTAGCATAATCTGTTCTAATGCCATCCATTTCCCTGCAAATTCTATGATTTTGTCATTTTTTAGTGCTGCGTAATACTCCATTGTGTATAGATGTCACATTTTTTTTTTTATCCATTCATCTATTGAAGGGCATCTAGGTTGGTTCCACCGTCTAGCTATTGTGAATTGTGCTGCTATGATCATTGATGTGGCAGTATCCCTATAGTACGCTCTTTTAAGATCTTCAGGGAATAGTCCGAGAAGGGCGATAGCTGGGTCAAATGGTGGATCCATTCCCAGCTTTCCCAGGAATCTCCATACTGCTTTCCAAATTGGCCTCACCAATTTGCAGTCCCACCAGCAGTGTACAAGTGTACCCTTTTCCCCACATCCTTGCCAACACTTATTGTTGTTTGACTTCATAATGGCTGCCACTCTTACTGGAGTGAGATGGTATCTTAGGGTGGTTTTAATTTGCATTTCTCTTACTGCTAGAGATGGTGAGCATTTTTTCATGTGCTTGTTGATTGATTGTATGTCCTCCTCTGAGAAGTGTCTGTTCAGGTCCTTGGCCCATTTGTTGATTGGGTTATTTGTTATCTTATTGTTTAATTTTTTGAGTTCTTTGTATATTCTGGATATTAGGGCTCTATCTGAAGTGTGAGGGGTAAAAATTTGTTCCCAGGATGTAGGCTCCCTATTTACCTCTCTTATTGTTTCCCTTGCTGAGGAAAAACTTTTTAGTTTAAGTAAGTCCCATTTGTTTATTCTTGTTATTAACTCTTGGGCTATGGGTGTCCTATTGAGGAATTTGGAGCCCGACCCCACAGTATGTAGATCATAGCCAACTTTTTCTTCTATCAGACGCAGAGTCTCTGATTTGATATCTAGATCCTTGATCCATTTTGAGTTAACTTTTGTGCATGACGAGAGAAAGGGATTCAGTTTCATTTTGTTGCATATGGATTTCCAATTTTCCCAGCACCATTTGTTGAAGATGCTATCCTTCCTCCATTGCATGCTTTTGGCCCCTTTATCAAATATAAGAAAGTTGTAATTTTGTGGATTGGTTTCTGTGTCCTCTATTCTGTACCATTGGTCCACCTGCCTGTTTTGGTACCAGTACCACGCTGTTTTTGTTACTATTGCTTTGTAGTATAGTTTGAACTCTGGTATCGTTATACCTCCAGATTCACACTTCCTGCTTAGAATTGCTTTTGCTATTCTGGGTCTTTTGTTTTTCCATATGAATTTCATGATTGCTTTATCTATTTCTACAAGAAATGCCATTGGGATTTTGATTGGCATCGCATTAAACCTGTAGAGAACTTTGGGTAATATCGCCATTTTGATGATGTTAGTTCTGCCTATCCATGAACAGGGTATATTTTTCCATCTTCTAAGATCTTCTTCTATCTCTCTCTTTAGGGTTCTGTAGTTGTCATTGTATAAATCTTTCACCTCTTTTGTTAGGATGATTCCCAAGTATCTTATTTTCTTTGAGGATATTGTGAATGGAGTGGTTTTCCTCATTTCTATTTCAGAAGTTTTGTTGCTGATATACAGGAATGCCTTTGATTTATGCGTGTTGATTTTATATCCTGCCACTTTGCTGAATTCATTTATTAACTCTAGCAGTTTCTTTGTAGACCCTTTTGGGTCTGTTAAATATATTATCATGTCATCTGCAAATAGCGATAATTTAAGTTCTTCTTTTCCTATTTTTATGCCTTTCTTTTGTCTGTCTAATTGCTCTGGCTAGTATTTCAAGAACTAAATTGAATAGAAGTGGTGATAGAGGGCATCCCTGTCTTGTTCCAGATTTTAGAGGGAATGCCTTCAGTTTTTCTCCATTTAGGATGATGCTAGCCTGAGGTTTAGCATATATAGCTTTTACCATGTTGAGGTAAGTTCCTGTTATCCCTAGTTTTTCTAGTGTTTTGAACATAAAGGGATGCTGTACTTTGTCGAATGCTTTTTCTGCATCTATCGAGATGATCATATGGTTCTTGTCTTTAAGTCTATTGATGTGGTGGATTACATTTATTGATTTCCGTATATTGAACCAGCCTTGCATCCCAGGGATGAATCCTACTTGATCATGGTGCACAATTTTTTTGATATGCTTTTGTATTCGTTTTGCCAGGATTTTATTGAGAATTTTTGCATCCAAGTTCATTAGAGATATTGGTCTGTAGTTTTCTTTCTTTGAAGTGTCTTTGTCTGGTTTCGGGATCAGGGTGATGTTGGCCTCATAGAATGAATTTGGAAGAACTCCTTCTTTTTCTATTTCTTGAAATAGCTTGAAAAATATTGGTATTAATTCTTCTTTGAAGGTTTTGTAGAACTCCGCTGTATACCCATCCAGTCCAGGGCATTTTTTGGTTGGTAGTCTTTTGATGGCTTCTTCTATTTCTTCTTTATTTATTGGTCTGTTTAAATTGTGTGTGTCTTCCTGACTCAATCTGGGCAGATCGTATGACTTAAGAAATTTATCGATATCTTCATTATCTTCTATTTTATTGGAATATAGGGTTTCAAAATACTTTCTAATTATCTTCTGTATTTCTGTAGTGTCTGTTGTGATATTGCCTTTTTCATCCTATATGTTAGTAATTTGAGTTCTCTCTCTTCTTCTCTTCGTTAGCATGGCTAAGGGCCTGTCGATCTTATTTATTTTTTCAAAGAACCAACTTTTAGTTTTTTCAATTTTTTGAATGGTTTTTTTTGTTTCAATTTCGTTGATTTCTGCTCTAATTTTAATTATTTCTTGTCTTCTACTACACTTGCTGTTGTTTTGCTCTTCCTTTTCTAGGTTTTTGAGGTGTACTGTGAGTTCATTTATTTGTTGGTTTTTTCTTTTTTTGAGGAAAGAACTCCAAGAAATGAATTTCCCTCTTAAAACTGCTTTCATTGTGTCCCATAGATTCCAGTATGTTGTGTCTGTATTGTCATTTGTCTCTAAGAATTTTTTTTATCTCCTCCTTTATGTCTTCTGCAACCCATTGATCATTCAGTAACATATTGTTCATTTTCCATGTGATGTAGGATTTTTCCTTCCTTCTTTTATCATTGATTTCCAGTTTCATTCCATTATGATCAGATATGGTGCATGGTATTATCTCCACACCTTTATATTTACTGAGAGTCGCCCTATCTTTGAGTAGGATCCATGTGCTGCTGAGAAGAACATGTATCCACTTGATGATGGTTGATATATTCTATATATGTTGGTTAAGTCTAGGTTATTGATTGCGTTATTGAGTTTTATAGTTTCTTTGTTCAGCTTTTGTCTAGAGGAGCTGTCCAATGGCGAGAGCGGTGTGTTGAAGTCCCCCATAATTATTGTGTTGTGGTCTATTTGAGTCTTGAACTTGAGGAGAGTTTGTTTTATGAACGTTGCAGCACCATTGTTTGGTGCTTACAAATTGATAATTGTTATGTCTTGATGGTGGATGGTTCCTTTTAACAGTATATAGTGTCCTTCTTTATCCCTTTTGATTAACTTAGGCTTGAAATTGATTTTATTCGATATGAGTATGGCCACTCCTGCTTGCTTCCGAGGGCCATGTGAGTGGTATGATTTTTCCCAACCTTTCACCTTCAGCCTGTGTATGTCTTTTCCTATCATATGAGTCTCCTGAAGGCAGCATATTATTGTATTTGTTTTTTTAATCCAGGTTACTAGCGTATGTCTCTTGATTGGTGAATTTAAGCCATTAACATTTAAGGTTACAATTGAAATTTGGTTTGTACTTCCAGTCATGTTTATTTATTTATTTATTTTAGTTTGGCTAGTTTTTCCTCTTTGGTTATTTTTCTCCCCCTTTACTGAGATACCTCCCACTGTTAGTTTTGGGCACTATTTTTCACTTCCTCTTCTTGTAGTATTTTGCTCAAAATGCTTTGCAGTGCTGGTTTTCTGGCTGCGAATTCTTTTAGCTTTTATTTATTGTGAAAGATTTTAATTTCATTGTCAAATCAGAAGCTTAATTTTGCTGGATACAGTATTCTTGGTTGGAATTCATTATTTTTCATTGTTTGAAATACACTGTTCCAGGATCTTCTCGCTTTCAAAGTCTGTGATGAAAAATCAGTCGTTAACCTAATTGGTTTACCCCTGAATGTAATCTGCCTCCTTTCTCTCGTAGCTTTTAATATTCTCTCTTTGTTCTGTATGTTAGCTATCTTCATAATTGTATGTCTTGGAGTTGGTCTATTATGGTTTTGGATGTTTGGGGTCCTGTAGGCTTCCAGGATTTGGCAATCCATTCCATCTTTCATCTCTGGGAAGTTTTCTAGGATTATTTCATTTAATAAGTTGTCCATTCCTTTGGTTTGAACCTCTGTGCCTTCTTCTATCCCAATGACTCTCAAATTTGGTTTTTTTATGAGATCCCATATCTCTTGGATAGATTGCTCATGAGATTTAAGCATCTTCTCTGTGTTGACTATATTCTTTTCAAGTTGATAAACTTTGTCTTCATTATCTGATGTTCTGACTTCTACTTGATCTAGTCTATTTTTAATGTTCTTGTTAGAGTTTTTAATCTGGTTTATGGTTTCTTGCATTTCTAGGATTACTGTTTTTTTTTTTTTTTTTAAATCTCTATCCCCTGGTAAAGCTCATTCTTTGCAGTTTGAATTTGTTTGTTTAGTTCGTTTTCAAAATATACTTTCAATGCTTGGACTTTCTGTCTCATGTCTTCTCTAATATTCCGTTCCATCTGAGTTAGGTATGCCTTGATTTCTTTCCCTGTCCATGTTTCTGATGCTTCTAGGTCCTCCTGTAGATTTAAGTTGTCTTGCATTGTTTGTAGTCCTTTTTTCCCTTGTTTTTTCATGTTGTTCACATTACTTTCCAGCTCTGTTTAACTTCTTTGTAACTGCTTTCTCCTATACATTTGTTTTGGCTTTGTATATCTCTGTTGTCTCTCCTTTGTGGTGGGAGATTATGCCTAGAAATGTTGGGCTTTATTGTACTTTAAAGCTGATTCATTCAATTCATAAAAGGTTCTGTATGCATATAGTGATTTGTTGTTTGTTCTTAGGACTATATGTTTAGGTTAGGTGCTATGATGGTACGAGGGTTAGTATGTCTTGGCTACTTTAGAAGATTGCTCTACTGAAGGTGGATACTAACAGGCAATTGGATCAGGGTGTTGGTAGTAGCTAGGTATTTAGGAGCCTTATAGACAGCCTTGAGACCTTCACCTATTTGCATTTAGACAATTACACGTAATGGAAGATGTAATGCTTGGGATGAAAGTTGGGGGGTAGGGTAATGAAGGTGCTCTTAAAAAGAAAGAAGGAGAGAGAGATAGATAGATTAGAGGTGAATGAAAAGAACAATAAAACTTGAAACGGGAAAGAAAGAGAGAAGGAAAATGGGGGAAAGGAATAGAGACAGAAGAAGAAAAAAAAATATTGAAGTCTTAGAGATCCATTTTCTTCTCTTCCAGTAGGCGGAGCTGTGCCCTCCAAGCAGAGCTTCTGCTCTCTACCTGCCCATAGCAATCCCTGTAAGGCATCTCCTGGGAGTCTCTCAGACTTGTCAGTCCAGAGCCATTTCACTTCTCCGGCCCTTACTCCCCTTCCTCCTGTCAGCCAGCCAGCCAGGTCCTGTTCACCAGAAGCGGTTCCCCAGAGATCTAGTTACACTTGCAGCCCCACCGCGTGTCCCACTTAAGCCCCAGTGCTGTGGTAAACTGGCAGCTAAGACCTTGGGAGTCACCGCTGGTGATATGGGGGGTTGGGGGTTGGGGATCCCCTCTACTTCCCTACAGACACGACCCCTGAGAGGTCCATGAAGTTTCCTGGCTGCTTGTATCTGGATGGGGAGGGAGTCACACACCTGCTAAAGTGGATTCTGCTGGGAAGGAATTCCATCTGCCAAACTCCGATGACGTCACCTCTCTGCTATGGCGGGCCCCAGGCTCCTTGCCGGAGTGTCTGAAGGGAGGGGTGGGACTGGTCCATCCCCGGTTGGCTTCAGCTCCCAGCTCGCTAATTCATGAAGGCTTGGCTAAAGACTTCTTCCTGCCAAGCTGCGTCTCGGAGGTTAGCGGGACCCAGTCACATTTGCTGCAGGCAGACAGGCCGGCAGCCGTGCGCAGCGGCGCGCGGACTGTGGCTGGCGGATCTGGACCTCTGCGTCTCGTGGGGCAATCCAGAATAGCAAGTAAGTGTCTAAGTAGACTTAATAAGCCACAAGTCTTTTCTCTAAGGTGATAAGAGCATGGGTTGTTATTGACACTTCGGCTTATTCACAAAGTTCTTAAGTCTATTAGATGCAATGCCCAGTTCCAACCTCTAGATGCGGCTGCCGGACAATGCAGACAGAGCAAGCAAGACAGCAAGCAGAAAGCCAAGAAGTTAATTCTAATTGGGGCTAAGACTTCCCACCAACAGGGTTTGAACATTGGCACCGGTGGGAACGTTTCGTGCCAGTGAAAGAAACAAAGAGGAGAAAGAGGGTTGTTAGACGCCATGTTGGGGTTTTTCTCTGGGGTGCTGCTGCCATTATATGTTTTCCCAACATTCCTCCCTTTTTGTTTTCTTAGGAATTTGGGTGTCGTTATTCAGATCTGGCTGCTTCTGGCTGTGCGGGGGCAGCGTAGGGCCTAGAAGGGGAAGTGGAGGAATGTTCGGGGGGGGGGGGGCATGTCTGGGGATATCATGGCAACCAGAAATAAAACCCAGTGGCTATAGACAGCTACTTCCATTGGGGTGAAGTCTATGAAAGTTCCCTGAAACCACAAGTCGTCAATGGCGTCGAACCAGTCCTGGATGGAGGAGATTGTTGGTATCAGCCACTGGTCCTGTAACAGAGACTCTAAGAAATATTGGAAGCATTGCCTTGACATGGTGTCACCAACACCTGAAGAAGATCAGAGCAAGCAAAAGCAGGATGAAGATAAAAATTAAAGCAAATGTCAGTTTTTGGCAGAAGTTCCATGTCAGGGGACTGACAGAGAAGAGGTCAAGGGCCATGAGGAGGCTTAAAAGGACATAAAGGCTCAAGAATCAAGGATGGCAGATTAAGAGGTTCTCCGGGCTCATTGTCTCCCACTGTCTGATGTCCGTTGCATTCCATCACGCCTGGTAGTGAGCTTCAGCAATGAGTGAGCTGTTCTCTTGAAGATGTTGAGGATTCATTGGTCAGAGGCTGGTAGTACCTAAGCAGAAGCTGGTTGAAAGTTTGGTTAGAGATCTTCCGTAATTGGCCCTGTAGGAAGCGAAGCAGACAGGGCAGGAACAGAAACATCAGGAAAAGAAGACATAAGGGCCCTAAAAGAGGTAACAGCCACGATTGGAAGTGGGCTAAAAAGAAGGTGGCAAATGGGTTTTGGTTTGGTGGATTTTTCAAAGAGGTAGTCACGTCCATCCTGAGCTCCCCAACCTGTGTCCGGTCTGGTCACTTGAACTCCAGCCCTTCCCTTTGCCCAACCCCATTTTAAAGTTAGCCAGTCATGTAGATTGGAACCCCCCAGTTCCTCCCATCCGAGTGAGGGGCAGTGCTACCTTAGGGATAGAAGCAGTGGACTGCCTGCCCTCATGTGCCTGCTGTCCAGACTTTCTTGGTAGCACACCCTTCTGCAAAAGTGAAGTTTGCCTGCTTCTGAGCAGGTGTTGATTCCTTGGACACCCTCATTCCTAAAAAGGGAGAGCAGCAGGAAGAAGCCAGCATGATCTCTGCTCCTGGTGCTTCTCAAATGCCAAGGTGCCAGAGGTTGGGGGAGTGCATCCTGCACCCCAGAAATATCCATAGTGCCTAGAACCATGCTCAGTACAGAGGAGGGCTGGTTCCATTTTTAATCAAACATGCACTTCCAGTCTTGTACAGTTCCTGAGTGCATCTATCAAAAGAGTGCAAATCACTATTCAGGTCTTTCTTCCTTTGAGTACAGATTCACAATGCAAAGCATTTTTCCTTCTTTCTTAATCTTGATTGGATTTCTGGATACAAATTTGTTGGTGTGTATGTGTTGATAGGATTATTATAAGTGAAAATAGAATTCTCCCCTGACACTATCTGCATAAATTCAAAAGTGATGTCTATCCTACACCCACGTTATGTTTTCCTTGTAATTATTTTTCTTTTCTCATCTTTTTCTCAATATTCCATATGAATAATAATAGAGTTATTTTCTATTCTTCATATGGCTACCTTAAACTTCACTGTCTTTAGGAATAAAGTTATATTCAGATTATCCAGTGATAAATAACTTCAACAGAATGAAGCTCTTTAATCCTGTTTTATATCTAAAAGACATATTCAACACTAGCTTCAAGTATCTCTTGAGAATCCAATTTCCTAAGGTTATGTGCCTGAGACTGAGTGGGAATTTTAAATACCTAGAATTCAAAGTTAAGTACTGAATTCAAACAAAGCCTGAGCAATCCAGCCTAAGACTTGTACATGTGGCCATAAACAGCAAAGGAATCTTCCCTCGGCTGCCCATGTGGTACTGTGGTTATGGCTTCACAAAGCAGGTCTCTTGCCTCTGGCCCAAAGGATTTGGGGGATGATTTTCCTAAGCAGAATTTCTAGAGGACATAATAGCCTCTCACCAGAAGCAACCAGAGCATGCTAGCAGATGCCCGAGTGAGTGGTAGGTGTCAAAACAGTAGGAGACTTTGATGGGAAATTCAGTGACCACCCAAACTCCTTCTGAGGCATGTCCTGAGCCTGGTTGGTGGAGGGAGCTCCAGGCACTAGCTGTCTTGCCTGGCCAACATGCCAAAGTCACATCAAGGTCAAAGGCAGCTTCTCTGAACCACTCTATTGCCTAGGAACAAGTAGATGAGTAAACAACTGCAATCCCATTTGTAAATGTACTGAAAGCTTTAAAAATGCAGTAGGTTACTACCCTATGCTGCTGATCAACCACAGTTTCTTACTAGATTTTTCTAAAGTTGCTAATGGACCAAGACAATAATTCCTTGTGAGCACCCCCATTGCCTACTGGATTTTGAACATCATTTCTGGGGAACTGGACCTTCCCTTATGTTTTAGGAAGCACAACTGCATGTCCAGCTGGTGTGGCTGGAAGTCCTGCAACCATCACACCAGCCTCACTCCCGCGGCTTGTCATTCACTTGACATCTGTTGCTGATGCGCTTGGTGCTGCCATGGCAACAGGCTGAGGCAGTTCCTTATCTCAGGGTCCCATGCAAATGTAGAGGGCTGACTGTTCTTCAGGGTCATCTTTACAGAAACACAGGAATTGTCCAGCACAGCAAGGTAGTCTTCATTCCTGACAGTGAGATGCAAGTGTAGACCTCATAAATGCCTGCCCATCAGTATGGCCTTATTCCAGCCCTGTAGTCCTTTTCTTTCTCTCTTTTTTTTTCTTTTTCTTTTTTGGTTCCATGGAGGATTGAACCCGGGGTGCTTACCCACTGAGCCACATCCTCAGGCTAAGCCCTGTAGTCCTTACAAATAAAATGATAAAAAGGAAAAAAACCCTCCAATAATGAATACATAACACAGAAATTGGGAATGTAAACAATCACCATAAGATGACATTACAGCAAGGTTGCTATAATGCTCTAAGGTCCAAAGATGCAAATCTCCTTCTTCAGAATTGTGTCCTCCATGTGATTAGATGTAAGAAACACACCACGCTGTGAGTCCCACTCTAGACACATTGGGGCTCCTGAGCTCTTTCTCCCTGGAAGGGACTTGCTTTACCCTGCACTCACCAGTCTTCTTGGCTCTGAATGATGCACAGGCAGGACTCTGCTGCCCTCTCCTGTCACTGAGGCAGAGAGCAGAGGCTGAGAGACATCTCAGCACCTGTCAGCATCCCTGCTCAGAGAAGAGCCTTGTGAAGACCTGAAGCCACCACTGCTCCTCGGCCTCACCAAAGGATCCGTGCAAGTGGGGAGGGAGCCAAGGTAGGTCTGAAAGGCCACTGCCAAAGGACATGGACCATTGAGGTGGCAATTTGTTTTCTTTTTTTTTTTTTTTTTTGGATTGGGCATCATCCAAATGTTGTTTACAAGAAAACAAAACCCTGTCACATTCATCTGTCCACTCATTGTCCCTGTAATATGAGGGTACAGTGTCAGTTTAACTGCTCCAAAGTAAAATAAAGCAGGGTGAGGGCAGTGGGAGTACTGGAGAGGGGCTTCCTCTGAGGAGGTCAGGAGGGAGACTGCAGGGGCCCCGGGGGTTATCCCAGGCAGAGGAGAGGCAGCTGCATGGATCTCACGGCTGGAGTGCCTTGGAGCATATCGGAGCCAGGCTGATCCTGGGAGCACAGTGGCTGGGAAATGAGAATCAGGCTGGGGACGGCAGCAGAGGTTGGGTCCTATCCAGCAGCCCCACCGTGTGAACCATGTGTTCAATTTAAAAATTTCTATTATCCACAGTGAAAAAGTAGAAAAGAAATAGATGAAGTTAATATTTATAATACATTTTATTTAGCTCTATTATCCCAAATGGTATCATTTGAATATGTAATTAATATAAGAAATACTAATGAGTTGTTTTGCTTTTTTTTATATATTCATTTTTTAGTTTTCGGTGGACACAACATCTTTGTTTGTATGTGGTGCTGAGGATCGAACCTGGGCCGCACGCATGCCAGGCGAGCGCACTACCGCTTGAGCCACATCCCCAGCCCTTGTTTTTGCTTTTTATGCACTGCACTGAATCTTTCAAGTTTGATGTGCCTCTTCTATTTACAGCACACCTTACCTGGAACTAGGGGCTTGTGAAGGGTTCATAGTCAAATGTAGCCATAGCTACAATTAAAAAAAAGATGGTAAGAAGCATATTTGAATGTCTGAATGCTTTCTGCATTCAAGGCAGCTTTCTTGCAGGCACTTTAGAGGTGACTCCTATGGAGAGAAAGTGAGCAGTAGAGCCAGGTCCAAGTTAACCCAAGTCAGAAAACCCGGCCTCTTTGTACTTGCTTTGTTTTGCTCAGGGCATGAAGTCAGACAATATCTCAAGAGGTCTGAATAGAAGTAAGGCTGGAAGCAAAGCCTGAGCCTCTGCCCAAGGTCCATGCAGGTCATTCATGGCTGCAGAAGGGAGATAGCAAGAGGGACATGGGAGTGGTGGGCTGCCCTCTGTCACACACAGGCCCTGCCCACTACCACGGCCTTGTCTCTCAGGCTCTGCAGAGCTTGCTTAGGAGCTTCTGCACTGGTCTTGACTCCCAAAACGGCTACACAACAGCTGTGTGCATCAGGTTGAGTGTGTTATGCACCCATTTTCTCACTTGCAGTGCAAGGTGGGCTGAGCCTGGAGTCATGTCAAGTGCTTGGGACAGTCCCTGCTGTTGAGTGGCAGTGGCTCCTCAGGAGGACATTTCTGCCCACTGCTGTAGAATCTCAGCTCTCTTCCTCAACCCAGGCCCAGGCAGGCTTGATGGGCAGGACCCAGCCACAACCTTCTGCTTGGGCAGAGGCTCAGGATTTGCTTCCAGCTTTGGGCTTTCTAGAAGCCTTCTGTGGGACACCCTTGGGAACTATGTGGCATTCACTGTCCCTCATGCTGGAAAGGCAAAGGACTTGATCTGACTGAGTGCCTGTGACCTGGGGAAAGCCTGCGACCTGGGGAAAGTGAGATTCTTGCCCTTCCCCAGCTCGGCAGTTCTGACACGTGTTTCAAGAGTTAAAATGCTCTAAGTAGCCACTGTAATAAATATTGTGAATGAGCTCTCTGCTCTATGGTTTGTGGAAAGGCCTAAATGCCATGCCAAATAAAAATATCTATGTTACTATGGCCAAAGAGAATGCTTCCCAATAAAATTGGGAAAAGATCAAGAATCTTCTAATAAGTATTTGGCAAAATAATAATAATAACCTGGGTCTTCCTAAGTTAATTAAATGACTTTAATCCTAAATATGTTGAAACATTCCACATGGTCTGTCATTGAGACAATATGTTTTCTACTAATTCCTTTTGTGTTTCAATAGTAGATCATGATGACCTCGGACCAAGAATCCAGTGACTAAAAGATATAATTCCCCAATTGTATTTAAATATTAAGAAAGGGGAAATATGTGGGGAGCCACATTGAGCTACCATGCCTTCCAGTCCTGATGCACCACAAGGATCTGAAAGATCTCTGTAGTCTGGCGTGGTAGTGCCATGACTCATGACTCGGTCTTTTCCCCAACTCGGATAGCAAGGCCAGTCTTCTGAGTAGGCATACCCCTGAGGTTGACCTACACTATTCTTTTGTAACACTACCCCTTTGCCCTGTTTGGGATAGAATGTTCCATGGAAACTCCCTATAAAAAGGCCATGCCTTTAAGCATGACCTTTCTAGCTGTCAGTCAACCTGCTGACAGCAGACATCATGAAGCCAGACTCATGAAACCTGACTGAGGAAGGCCCAGGGAGGGTTGACAAGGATGGGTTTTGATTAAATTGTAATTCTTTGGGTTTGAGAAGAGGGTTGTAGCCTCCAGCTTATTCTACCCTCACTGCCTTAAAAGGCTGGCTGGGCCCAGTGGACACAGGTGAGATACTATGACCAGGTGGAGCATCCTTTTCTGTGCCTTCCTGAGACACCCTTCCTGCTGAGATTAAAAGGGACACCTCGGCTGTTCCAAACTGTGGATGGCTAGGGGGGCATGAGAGATCGGTGGGCTTTCTGGATTCTGGGATTTTGGAGATTGAGTTTCTAACACATGAAATTTTAAACACATGTGGAATGCAAACATTCAAGCCATAGTGCCAAGTTTTTAGATTCAGGCATGGGATAATGGGTTCAATTTCAGCTTCAATGTGCAAACTTATGTTGTGGAATAAAGAGAACACTGAATCTGTTTGGCCATTCTGAATAGAATTTCTGTGTATAAATGCATGTTGTATATACATATTTTCAAGGCATATTTTCTAAGCAATTGTCTAAATTCTTAAGTTTTTATTGGATCATATGGTGTGCTTATGTATTTCTCTGGAAAAAAACTTAAAACTTGCTGAGGGCCATTGCTAAGTAAGAATGATGCATGGCATGACCCAGGTCATTTGCAGTAAGGTGACCTTGCTCAAGGACCAGGGCGGATCCGGGTTTAGGGCGGATCGGGGTTTAGGATGTTTCCGGTTTAGGACAATCCGGGTTTAGGGCGGTTCCAGGTTTAAGGTGTACCCTGCTGGGAATAGGGTGTATCCTGCTGCCCCAGGCACGCCTGCTCGTTGAGTTCCCATTGAGTTCTCCTTGGATTCAGAGAGTATTTGGGATTTTGCCCAGAACATGATTGGGGCCCGGAATGTGAATTCCCCCATAACGTGTTTGTAGAGTGCCGGTGTGAGTTCGGGAATAAAGAATTGCTGTTTGAATCTACAAGGTGTGTGGTGGCTCGTGATTTTGTGCCCAGCCAGACTGCGGCAAAAACTTTTAAAAGTGATGAACTATTATGCATTCCACCAGCAATGAATGAGAGTTCTGGTTCTACATCTTCCAATTGAAAAAGTTTGGAGCCATTGAATGCAGTTGAAATTCCATACAGCATTGTGGGTCATTTCCCGTCATGTCTGGTGTAGCTGAGCAGCATTTCTATGCTTCTTTGCCATTTTCATATCTTCTTTGTTGAGTTGTCAGTTCAGATATTAACCCATTTTAATTCAATTGTTTCTTACCATATTTAGGATACAAGTCCACTTTAGATGGACTTCATGTATTTTCCAAATATTTTCACCAGTCTCTGGCTTAATTTTTTTTGTTCCTTTAATATGAATTTTTCAGAGTAGATGTTTTTATTTAAAAAAATTTGGGGGGAGCTGGAGCTGTGGCTCAGTGGTAGAGCACTTGCCTATCATGCATGAGGCACTGGGTTCGATTCTCAGTACCACATATAAGCAATTAAATAAATGAAGGTCCATCAATAACTAATAAAAATATTTTTTTTAAAAAAAATTAGTACTGAGCATAAAACACAGGGGTGTTCTACCACTGAGCTATATTCCCAGCTCTTCTTAACTATTTTACTTTGATACAGGGTCTTGCTAAGTCACCTCAGGCTACCTAATAGCTGGGACTACAGGCATGCACCACCATGCACAGCGAGAATTTAAATTTAAATTAAGTCCACATTATCAATTCTTTCTTTCATGGATTTGTTTTTTCAGCTGTATTTTTTTTAAATAAAAACTCAATATGAAACATGGTCATAATAGTTTCTACTATAATTATTATAGTTTCACATTTTTGATGTAAGCCATGGACTATTTAGAGTGAGTTTTGTGAACCTTATAAAGGTTTTCCCTGTCCATTTCTCCCATAGGGTTTCCAAACACTCCAACACCATCTGTGCAGTAGATGCTGTTTTCTTCATGAAGGTCTTTTTCCTTTAAAAAATATCAGCTGCCTGTAGGCATGTGTGAGTTTTGGGCTCTCCACTCATCTCCATTTATATCTACCTGTGTATCCCTTCACAGCATCACATTTCCTCACTACTTCAGGTGTTGTGACACAGATGTGCAAGTTCTTTGTCCTTCTGTAGTCTGTGACATCTATTCTAGGTTTAGAAAAAAATTTCTGGAAATTTGAGTGTGATTGTGCTGAATCTGCAAATCAACTGTGAGAGAATTTCATCTTTACAATGAAGAGACCTGAACAACGAATATCTCTATTTATATTTTGTTTGATTTCTTTCAATTGTTTCAAGATTTTCTAAAAGTATAGTTGTAATTTAAAACATATATCTTTTCAATTTTGGGGGTGCTATTGTAAATGGAATAGTTCAATTTTTTTCTTATTCTAGTTTTTAAATTCCAATTTTTCCTATATAGTTTTGCTGATATATAAGAAATCAATTGATTTTTTTCTTATTGACTATGTATTTTGCTTTTTTCTATCTTTATCCTTTATGAACATGGTATGGTGGATTCTATTGCTGTTTGATTTCCAAAATTATGGCCTCATAAAATCAAAACCATGAATTTCAGAGCTTCAACAGGACTGCCACAAGGGAGCGCAGGGCCAGTGCTGAACAGTAGGCACTGATTATCCTAACTGCCCACAATGGCCAGAAGAGGGTTCTCAGAGTGACTTTTTCTAATCCCCTTGAATCATATGACTCCCAGGAATGGATGTCCTATTCCCACAGCAAACTTTCTTCTCAGGACTCACCTGGCGAAATTCCATGGCTGGGGGTACCTGGGGTCTATGTCCACAGTGAGGTAACCCAAACCTTCAAGACTTGCTGTAACCCTCACCCTTGTGGTCCACCAGGGGAGACCATTGCTGTGGACACCTTGGGGCTATGAGTGTGGTGACAAAAGCTTCCTTCTCCTTGGGACCCACACAGGGAAATGCTGTAGCTGAGGACACCTGGTGCCCATGTCCACAGTGAAGTAACTCTAACCCAAAATTGGGAACCCACCCAGGAAGGGACCATGGGTGCAGGCTAAAGGCACCTTGGAGCAATGACTGTTGTGACAGAGCTTCCTTGATACCCTCACAGGGAGATGCCTTGGCTGGGGACACCTAGGGACCGTGTGTACCATGAGATTTCTTCCCCTAGGAATCTACATGTGGATGGAACAGTGATTTTGGGATAACTGAAGTCTATCAGAGGAAAGGGTGGGGGAAGAATGAGGAAAAGCCTCTTTGTCCACTATCCCAGGTGCTGAGAAAGAAGCTCTGCTGTGTTTTTACTTTTGTAGGTAATATTTTGGTGGGACTTAATTTTATGAAAGTATTCCTTGTGAGGCTTTGAATGCTCACTGTCATAGTATATTTTATGGGGAGAAGGTATATTTTATGGGGAGAAAACCCAGCACACTAAAAGGAGAAATTGAGGCATAAACTCAGGGTAGTGCAGGGGAGGCTTGGGGTTCCCAGCACAGGGGACTCACTAGTGCCTGAGGGCTAAGGCTAATGTTGCTTCATTGTTTATATTTATTCTGGGTAAGTCTGCACACAGTTGAGTGATTTGTCTGATAATTCCCAGAAGCCACTGTGGTGATAACTGAGCTTACATAGACATCTGACAGAGGTTTATGTGGGAAAAACACTGGACTACATTACCCACAATTCTCAGGGGGCAGTAGCAGCTTACAGGAGTGCTCCCCACTGTGAGCTAGCAAAGTGTGGGACTACATTACCCACAGTCCTAAGGGGGAAGAAGCTCTCGGGATCCCCCACAGACAACCAGCAAAACACTAGACTACATTACCCACAATGCTTGGGGTGGAGGTGGGAATGGGAGGTTCATAGGAATTCCTTCACCATGAGCTGTAATGTGGGATTACATTACCCACAATCCTGGGGGACAGAAATCACAGGATTCCCATGCCTCACGTGAGCTGGTAAAACATGTGACTAAATTATTCACAATCCTGGGGTGGCAGAGGCTCCCAGATTCCCCCACAGGAGCCAGCAAAATGTTGCACTACAGTGCCTTCAGCACTCTGTTGTGGAAATTCTCAAGAGCCCCCTTTCTCCACCCCCAAGGCAGGCAAAATGCTGAACTACATTATTTATAATCCACGGAGGGGCAGGTAGAAGTGCACAGAATCAACCCCTTTGAGCCAGAAAATACAGGGACTTCATTACAATCTGAATGGGGCAGAAGTTCCCTGGGTTCTGCAGAGAGAACCAATACTGGACTACATTACCCACAATCTATGGGGGGGGTCACCTCACGGGAGCAAACTGACAAAATGCTGGACTACATTACCCACAGTCCTCAGGGTCAGAAACTTTTAGGAGAATTATTTCCACCTCTTCCCGTGAGTGGGGAAAAAGTCTGGATGAAATGACCTACAATCCTAAGGAAGATGAAGCCCCAGGATCCCCCATGAAGAGCTAGCAAAATGCTGAACTACATTACAACAAGAATAGAGTTAGGGTTTGGGTTTTTCTGACTCTCCTTGGGAGATTCTGGGTGCTTCCTCACCCTAAGAATTATGGGTGATGTAGTCCTTGATCTTACCCACACACCTCTGCCAGGAGACCCATGAAAGCTGAATGCACATGCTTGCCCATATACCCTGAGGATTCTGAGTAATTTTAGGGGAGGGGACAGGGCTAGGCAAAGATTAGCCACAGAGCAAAAGTTAGTGAGATTTACAAAACCAAGAGGTACTCTTGAATTTCTGCCACTAAAGACCATGGGTAGTATAGGCCCAGGTTTAACCACTGACACTGGAGATCCTGGGAACTTCTTCCCCTTAGGATTATGGATAATGTAGTCCCAATATTTCCTGCTCTTAATCTTGGTATTGTGGGAGGCTCTCCCCAAATAGTGTGGGTGAAGTATTAACAGGTGTATGGCTTAGGTTGAGGAATTCTGGGTAATTTTTCCTACCAATTCACATGGAATTGCAGGTAATATAATCCCATGTTTTATTCAAACTGTGGAGACTTGTGGGAGATTCCTCCCCTGTTAGAGTTGTGGGTAATGTAGTTTCATGATTTATTGGCTCTGTGCAGAGGATCTTGGGAACTTCCTCCCTCCTAGGATTATGGGTAATATAGTACAAATTGCCTGCCCATTGCTGGGTATTCTGGGAGCCTCCTCCCTGAGGATTTTGGGTAATGTAGTCCCATGATTTGCCCTCTCCATGTAAAGAATTCTGGGAATTTCCTGAGCCATAGAATTGTGGGTCATGTAGTTCCACGTATTACACAGTGGGTGACTTGCGAAAGCTTCCTTTCCTGTGGACTTGTGGGTATTGTAGTCCCATGATTTAGCCTCTCTGAGCAAAGAATTCTGGGAACTTCCCCTCCTTAGAATCATGAATGACATAGTATCAACATTTGCTGTTCACCACTGGGTATTCTGTGAGCCTTTTTCCATAAGGACCGTGGGTGAAGTAGTAAAGAGCATACCACTTACTTTGGGCAGCTCTGGGAATTCCACCCAATAGAATTGTGGGTAATGTAGTCCCATGATTTGTCCTCTTTGTGCAAAGGATCTTGGAAACTTCCTCCCCTTTAGTATTATAGGTAACATAGTCCCAGTATTTCTCCACTCACCACTTGGTATTTTGGGTGCCTCCTTCCCTGAGGATGATGGGTGAAGTAGTTGGGAGCGTACCACTCACTTTGGGGAATTCTGGGAAATTCCACCCCTGAGAATTGTGGGTAATGTAGTCACATAATTTATACTATCGGTGGGGAATTGTGGGAGCTTTCTCTCTATTAGAATTGTGGGTAATGTAGTCTCATAATTTGTCTTCTTCATGCAGAAATCCTGAGAACTTCCTCTGCTGAGGATTATGGGTAATGTAGTTCCAACATTTGCTTGCTCACTGCTGGGTATTCTGGAAGCCGTCTTACCCCTTAGTTTTATGGGGTATGTAATCCCAAATTTTGCCTGCTCACTGTAAGAGATCCTGGGAAATGCGTCTTCATAGAATTCTGGAAATTAAAGTTCCATTATTTGCTTGCTCACTGATGGCTGCCCTGGGAGACTCTTCCTCTAAGAAGTATTAGTAATGTAATTTCAGATTTACTGCTCACTTTGGGGAATCTTGGGTGCTTTGAGCCCATGTAATTATGGGTATTATAGTTCTAGACATAACCACTTCGGAGGGGGAGGGGGACACCATTACCCATAATCCTAAAATGGAGGAAGTTCCCAGTATCCCACTTCTTCCGTTTTAGTATTATTGGTAATGTCCCAGGTTTTCCCCTGATAGCAGCAGGTTCTCAAGTGAGGATCATGGGTAATGTAGTCCAGATTGCCTGCCTACTGCTGGGTATTCTGGGAGCCTCCTCCCTGAGGATTTTGGATAATGTAGTCCCATGATTTGCCCTCTCCATTCAAAGACTTCTGGGAACTTCCTGTGCCATAGAATTGTGGGTCATGTAGTCCCATGTATTACACAGTGGGGGACTTGTTTCTCTCCCAATGAGGATTGTGGGTAATGCAGTCTTGGGTTTATCACTCACTGGGGGATTCTGGGAGATTCCTCCCCCCATAAAGATTTAAATACTGTGTCAGTTTTACCACCGGCCAAGGGGTTCCTGGAACATCTTTGCCTTAGGTAATACAGTTCCAAGATTTATGAATAATATGCCCCCATTTTTCCTTGATAAACATTGGCAATGCTGGGAGCTTCCCTTTTTTCTTGGGATTGTGGATAGTGTAATCCCTGGTTTAGCTGGCCCACAGTAGGGAATTAGGAGTTCCTAAACCTTAGTCTGTACATGATACATTCCTAGGTTTACTACTTATGACAGAGGATCTTGGAAACTTTCTCCCATTAGGATTGTAGGTAATGTAGTCCCAAGTTTTACCTGATCACTTAGGGAATCTTAGGAATTTCTGCCCATAGTAGGATTTTGGGTAAAGTGGCCTCACAATGAGGAATTTTGGAGTCTTTCTTTTTAGAAAATTATAGATAATTATGGATAACTAAATTATGATTAATTTAGTCCTGGGTTTAACCACTCAACATGGGGTATTCTAGGACCTTCCTACCTCTTTAGAATTGGAAATAATACATTTCCAAATTTATTTGCTTGCTTCAGGGATTCCTGGGAAACTTGTTAAAAATTATTGTGGGCACTGTAGTACTATTTGACTGCCCATTCGATAATCTTGGTGCTTACTACCCCTTGGGATTGTGGAAAATGTAGTCTGTGGAATGCTGATATACCTAGCCTAGTTCTCTCTTTAGATCAGAATCCAGCTTGTCACAAGTTATGAAGGATTCATTTCTGTTTTCTGTAAAAATATTAGATGTCTGTATGGCCTGGCCATTAGTTGATGTTGTAAAGCTGATTGGAATGCCTGCCTGTGTCCTGAATTCACCCATGTCCGGTTTTCCCTGACCAGATAACAACCCTTTCCTAAACCTTAGTGACGCCTCATAAATTCTGGCCTTCCCTGGCCAGATAACGACCCTCTCTGAGTCTCTAAGATCTCCATAAATTCTGATGCCGGGGCCAGCAAAAATGTAAACTTGTGTTATGCTCCTCAGAGTGTTGTTATCTGTAACCCCCCTTTGTGTAACTTTTTGGGCTATAAAACTGGGCTGCAAGGAAGCCTCGCCGCCGCTGTCCTTGGTTCCCACGATTTTGATGGGCAAGGCAGCCTGGCGGGTTGAAATTATAACATTGCTTTAATTTGATTTTAATTGGAGTCAGTGGTCTTTTCTTGCGTCGTGGTGTAATATTTTGGAGTTCCCCAGTGAGATCAAACTGCAGGACCAGACTGCAATATCAGGCTGCTGGAAATTCTGAAGTTGGACCTTTGCTCTGGGGCTCCAGGCTGGCGAACCACTCTAGGGGGTGTGCACCTTGAGACATTCCAAGGCCCCAGGGTGAGTCTTTGGTCCTTGGAGAGCTGGAGTGAACTGCCGCCCTAAAACAATTAGCAAGCATCTGGTGGAGGAGGCCTCCATAGGTAAGTGGCGCCTTTATAACATCTGATATCCGGTTAAGGGAGATCTCTTCTGATGACAGAGAGGCGGCCTGGCGAGGTTCACATATACTCCTGTCCGGGACAGTAATGAGAAATCATTCTGGTCCTCTGTTATGTTCTGTAGGGAATTCCTCTGGAAGGGTAGAGAGGTGCTGACGGGCACGCACGCGCTCCTACCCCGGAGCTTTAGCAAGACGTTGCATTGCTCCTCTGTTTTTCTGTTTCGGTACCGGGTTTGTGTTTCCTTGTGTTTTGTTCTGTGTTCTATATGTTTTTTCTGTCTTTTGTTGTGTGACTTCTGTGGTGAAACTTAAGGAAAGTGGACATCAAAATGGGTAATAAAGCAAGTAAGCCTGATAGCCCTTTGAACTGTGTTTTAAAGAATTTTGATAAACTTTACCCCTCTTTTGTTAAGCAGAGCTATGATTATCCCATCACCAAGAATCGCCTCCAAACTTTCTGTGAGGCAGAATGGCCCACTTTTGGAGTTGGCTGGCCCCCTGAGGGCACCTTTGATCCCCAGGTGGCATGGGCTGTAACTAATGCCACTCTTGGCAACCCTGGACACCCAGATCAAATAGGATATATCCTACCCTGGGCAGAAGCAACAACTAATCCACCCCCTTGGATGAAGGTTTGTATGGTCTGGAATGGACAGGGAGGGCAGGCCCTGATTGTGACCAAAAAAACTCCCCAGGAGCCCTCAATTAAGAACCCTGTATTACAGGACGCTCAGGAGTATTCCCCCCCCCCCCCCCGCCCCTTACACAGGGGCTCCTCTTTATCTCCCTGCCACTGGTGCGGGGACAATGGAGACAGCTGCAACAACTGCACCACCACCTCCCTCCCCCTCCCCTGAGCCGCTGCAACTACCTCATTCCACCACTCCTTCTGCTACCACTTCCCCAAATAAGCCAGCTCCTGTTCTATCCCCTCCCAATACCCGACAGTGTCATAACACAGAGAGGTGCTCAGCTGTCTGTGCAGACAGAAAGATGGGTTTCTGTGATGGTAGGTACCCCTGGGCTTCTAAACTCTGTAGTGGGCAGCCAGGAATCTGAGTTTCTTTTGTTGGCAATGTGATTATTGTTGCTGGGTCTACATATAGAGACAGGTAACTGGCATTATAGGATGGCAAGACATGCAAGACTGCCAGATTCTACTTTGAGAGTCAGGGAAATAGGGTTTATGATGATAGGTGTTTGAAGGCTGTTGGACTTTATTTTGAAATCGAGGCAACAGGGTTTAAATTAAGGCTGACTCCAAGGACTGCATGGCTCTCCATGGAGGCCTGGTCAATTGAAATCTATGATTTCCTAATGCCCAAAGCTGCCTCAAAAAATGTGGAGTCATAGAACTGGGTTTCTTTGATGACAGGACACCCAAAGCTACTTGAATCTCTGTGGAGAGTAAAAAATGACAAATTCTATAAGGACAAAACTTATATAAATGTTAGGTTTTTCATGGTTAGCCAGAGAACAAGAGAAATAAAATAGCAGGAATTCCAAGTCTTCATGATCATATTTGGAGAATCAAGGAACTGGAGTACTGATGACAGGAATCTTCAGGCTGCAGGACTCTTTGTGGAGTGTCAGGGATTTGAGATTCTATTATGACAACTTGAGATTTGACACTATAATGGTGAAACTCACAAAGTTGTTGAGATTTATGTATCCTAGGTAAATGGGGTTATATTATGACAGGATTCACATTTTTTTGGCCTCTTGGTGAAAATTGAGAGATCTTGATGTTATGTTGACAGGACTCAAAGTGCTACTGTGGTCCATGCAGAGAACAAAGGGATGAAATTAAATTGATAGTAGAATTCCCATCCTGTCTGAGCTGTACATGAAAAACCAAAACAACAACAAAACAGGTTTTCTGTTTATGGCACGATGCACAGGGCTCCTGGACTCTACAATGAGAGATGGAAAACTGGTGTTCTATGACAGCAGGACAACTGAGCTTGATGTAGAGAAAAGAACCTGTTTTCTATGATAGCATAAACACCAGAGCTGCTATGAGATATGTGGAAAGCCAGGGAGCACAGGTTTGATAAACTGGCCTCCCATGTTTTCTTGGCTTTACTTGGAGACATGGAAATGGGGTTCTATCATGTCAGAACTCACAGTTCTGCAGGTCTGTATATGGAGAGCAAGGGAACTTGGTTTCTATGATGACATGACTCTCAGGACTGCTGTTCTCCATGGATATAGCAAGTGAACTATTTTTTTTTAATGTTTCCAGGAAAATCTAGTCTGGTGGAATTTACATGGAAATCACAAGAAACTGGGGTTATATGATGACAGGACTCTCAGTACTTTTGACTATCATATTAGTATTAAAGTTCATAGGGGAGTCATTGTATTAGTTTATACATATGTATACATACTAAAGATATTTAAAATACAAAAAAAGGGCTGGGGATGTGGCTCAGTGGTCAAGTGCCCTTGAGTTCAACCTGCATCACCAAAACAACAACAGCAACAACAAAAAACAGGGGACTGCAATTCTAGGATGGTTGGACTATCTGTCCTGCTAATATTTTTGTGAAAAGCATTGAAGCTGAGGTTCTATTTATGGAAGAATTCCTGGTCTCCTGGGGTCGACAAGAGAGACAGGTAAGTGGGTTTCTCTGGTAGCAGTGAAGCCAGAATTAGACAGGCAGTCAGTGTAGATAGGTAAATCGAGTCAGATCAGATATAGGAGGCCAATTTGAGTGAGTATGGGCAGTTGGATATTGTCCCCTGAGGGATCTTATCAAGAACCTGCCCCTGCTCCAACCCGTTGCCAAGGTAACCTGTCCCAAGAATTTCCCCTCCCTATAGGGAGCTATAAGGTTGTTCAGGTGTCCTTGGCTACTCTGCCCTGCCCTTCCCCCTTCAGCCCACCAGTTTTCCAACTTTTGGCCATCCCACTGGGCATTCCTGGGTTTAGTCACTAGGCAGGAAGGAGAAAGATCAGGGGGAAAAGGCAGAAGAACAAAGGAATTCTAGAACATATAAAAAGGGCAGAACACCTCATCTCTTGGGATACCAGGATACCAGCTATGGCCCCCTTCTCCCTCGCTGTTACCCCCTTTAAAATAAACCCTGGTCATATGCTTGCTTTGGTGTGCTTCTCTAATGTTAAAACTTCAACATGTGTGGAAGCAGGACTTGTCAATGATAACTGGCAGTGTTACAGCTGTTTACTGGTGACAAGTCCTTGCTTCCCCGAACGTTGAAGTATAACACCAGAGAAGCATGCCGAGGCAAGTGTAGAGTGGAAAGTGGAAGGCTTTATTAAAGGATTTCAGAAAAGACTTCCTCCAGGAGGAAAAAGGGAATCCATGATGGGGGAGGTCTTCCCTTTTTTATATCTAAGGTCTTCTTTTAGTCTTCCCACATTTTTGTCCTTTGTTTCCCTTTATCCTGCAGTGATAGAATGTAGGTGGGAAGGCCAAAATGTGAGAGATAGATGACTGGAGGAGTTATCTGGGCAGGAAGGGCCTGGGGTGGTTTGATTAGCACTTACCTGTTTGCTGGGATCTGTTTCATTAACAGTTCCTTAGAATGAGTTCCCGGAGGGCCATGGGGACATTAACATTTCAATTTCCCCAAATGCTGCTCTGGTTTCTTGGACTCCAGTTTTTGATAATGGCCTCAATTTTCTTTATCTTACTCCATATTAGACCCAATTTATGTAACTACACTAACTACCTATCTTTAAATCTGGCTTCAGCGGTATCAGCAGGGCAGTCAGTTCCTCTGAACTCTATGTTTAGAAAAATGGAACTGGGGTTCTCTTCATAGTAGGACTCACAGTGATGCTTGGCTTTACATGATAAGCTAGTAAATTAGAGTCTATGACAGCAGTACTCACTGGGAATCTTGGCTTTTTTTTTTTGGAGCATCCAGAACCTGGGATTTTATCATGGCAGTATAGCTAGGGTCTATGTAGAGAGCCAGGGACCTTGACTTGTGTAGAGCAGGATTTGCAGAGATGGTTACCTCCTCATGGAATATCAGAAAACAGGACTGAGGGAGCCTTCTGGCTGGAGTGATGATGAGGTACACAGTAAGATGGACCTTAAACATGGTGAGGGTTTTAATTAAGGCAAGGACATTCTAGGCACTCAGAGCAGCAAGAACCAAGGTGAAAAGAGAGGTGGCAAGTCATAATGACACAGGATTTATTTAGAGGAGTGGTTCTTACATTTTTTGTCTCAGAGGCTGAGGCAGGAGGATCACTTGAGAGGTCTTGAATTTGAGACAAATTCTGGGCAACAGCACAATCCAATCTTTATTCATTATTAAACATTATCCATCACAAAGAGCCTTTATCATAAGATGATATTAATTAGTTTTTATTGTTTTGGGAATTAAAATTTAGTAAAGTTTGAGTTACTGTGTCAATTCCCTATGGCTGCTCAAGGACATTGCCACAGATAGTGACTTCAGTGACAAAAAATTATTACCTAGCTCCTATAGTAAGAAGTCTAAGATGAGTTTCACAGGGCTAAAATGAAGGTATGCCAGGCAGCAATCTCTTGATGTCTAGCTCCCAAGATAAACCTCAGTTCCATGGGATTACAGATGTGCACCACCAAGCCCAGCAAAAGATTCTTAATCATATCTACAAAATCCCTTTTGTCACTTAAGATAACATATTGAAAGTTTCCACAGATGAAACATGTATATATCTTTGAAAGACCATTATTCTGCTTATCACAATTAGTAATTTACTAATTGCACATTGGCACACATTCATAAATCCTAGGGACATGGGAAGTTGAGGCAAGTGGATCAAAAGTTTGAGGAGAGCCTGGGACACTTAGCCAGACCCTGGGTTTCAAAATAAAACAGAGGGCTGGAGATGTAGCTCAGTGGCCCACATCCCTGGGCTCACACCTCAGTACCACAACACACACACACACACACACACACACACACACAAATGCATTAACAGTTAACATAAAATCGTTATAAATAATAATCAAAAAAGTGAGAAGAGCAGCATTGTTTTACTCTTTTGCAAATATTTTAAATTCTAGCATGATAAAATACTAGATTCTTGAAATTTGCTTCTGCATTCAGTTTCTTGGGTTAATGTAAGTCTGGTAGTCTCTGGTCAAATTCTGCTATACAAATATGAAATGATGATAATAAAAAGGCAAATAATGTATTATACCATGAAAAGTTTTCATTTTATGGACCCTCTGAAAGAGCTTCTTGTTTCATAGGGGCTTCTGGATTACACTTTTGATGGTTGTTTTGAGTTTGTCTGAGATACAAGGTGTATGTGTGGATGATGACCTTGGAACTATTGTTGTCATATTGATCTCCCACCTATGGTGGCCACTGAGTTCTCAAATGTCTGTAAGTTATACTGACATCAATAGAGGCTTTATGAATTGGAAAAGGTGTCACTATTTTGTTTTTTTATTTTTATTTTTTAGTTGTAGATGTGTTACCACTGTTTTACCGGTGAAGAGTCCTTGCTTCCCCAATGTTGAAGCATGCTGAGGCAAGTTCAGAGTGGAAAATAGAGGCTTTATTAAAGGACAGCAGAAAAGACTTCTCCCCTCCCTGGAGGAAGAAGGGGACCCAAGAGGTGGAATCCATGGAAGGGTGAATGTGTTCCCCTTTTGATAGCTAAGGTCTTCATCCAGCTTTCCCCCATTCCTGTCCTTTGTTCTGTTATCTTTCAGTGATGGAATATAGGGTGGGGCGCATGTGGGCCAAAGAAGTAATCTGGGCAGGAAGGACTTTTGGATTAGCATCTCCATTTTCAGTGGGAGCTGTTTCACTAACATTTTTTTATTTTATTTTTAGGTGGTGCTGTCTCTCCTTGCCCTTTATTTTATTGTTATTTTGAGACACAAGGGATGGCTAGGTTTCCCAGGTTGGCCTTCAACTTTCCAGGACTCCTCCCGCCTCAGCTTCCCAAGTAGCTGGGATTATATGTATGCCCTACAGCACTGGCTCACCACATGTTTTTATTTATTTATGTATTTTTAATATTTTATTATTTTTTTTTTCAGTTTTAGGTGGACACAACATCTTTATTTTATTTTTAGGTGGTGCTGAGGATCGAACCCAGTGCCTCATGCGTGCTAGGCAAGCACTCTACCACTGAGCCACAACCCCAGCCCTTCACCACATGTTTTTAAATGGAGAAAGATATGATTTAAATTTTCAAGTTACTTTAGTAGAATCCTGGTAACATTTTGTGGCAAAAAAGAAAAACCACATAATTTTCACATGGAGGGTGAGAGTAAAAAAATTGTCATAATGAGGAATTAAGAAAGTAATAGTTCAGGGTTGAGCTCTTGAAGCTGAAGAGGTTGCTAAAGATGTTCACGTGGAAGGTGTGGCTGTGACTGCACAGGGCTATAGGACCAGATAAGTGCTCTTTGGCATGGAGAGGTTCAAGGATGAGTGTTAGAAAACTCACCACACTGGCATCACTCTGCAAGACAGGGGGCCTGCTAAAATTACCAAACAAAACAGGAGGCTGCTCTGGAGGCCTTTAGGTGATGATATGTGAAACCAAGTATCATATCATTACTAACACAGAACACAGACTTCCATAACTATCTCATTTCTAAATAATTTTAAAACTCATTTCTCTGTTTTAACAATGAGAATAGTAGCACAGTCAACTTCTATAAAATACCACATGGTAATAAGTTACTAGGAAGGACTTGTACTTGGCAAACACAGGTTATTAAGTTCCTATGACACTGAGATGCGATACTGTTACATTGGAGCCTTAACTCATGCTCAACAGTCAATGGGTTGGGCTTTGCTTAAGCTCCGTGAGTGGTTTCTAGTGTGTCTCTGCTTGGGCTCACAGGAGGGCACCGTTTGCAGCAAGCAGCACCACCCAAAGGAGCAGACTCCATGGTCTACCAACTCACTCAAGTCCATTCCTTTCTATGGAACCTCCCGCTGCAAGGACACCGGATAGCCTTGGCTTTAGCTTTCCTGGGAGTCCACTTGGGTGAGCAACAGAGGCCTGGGGCCGCTCACCCTGGAATCCCAGCTCGAGCTGCGCGACTGCGCAGATCGCGACCTGGAAAGAGACCCCGCCCTCAGGGGGCTAGACGGAGCCCAAGAGCAATGGCAGACAGCCCAGTGCGGGCGCGCTTCCTTCTCTCTTCCGCTGGTCCTCCCGTGCACACCATTAGCTCACCTGGACGCTACTGTGGGTCTGCTGTCCGTTGTGATTGCCTCCGCCCAGGTGAGCGCAGGCTCCCGTCTTGCGGTGGCGTCGGAGAGCAAGAGGGCGGGCGCGGCAGGCGGGATGGGAGCGTGCGGGGGACCGCGGGGCGGCGGGGCGCAGAGGCTCCTGCCGCTGCTATATGGCGCTGCGGATATGGCGGCCCGGAGGAGAGGGGCGCCCTGGAACGCGCCGTCCATGGCCGCCTTCGGAACTCTGACTGGGCGCCAAGGTCCTAAGGTGAAGGTCAGGTGGAGAGCGACAGCTCCCTCTGACCGGGCAGGCGGTGGTCGCATCCTTAATGCAGAGGGGTCTGCGCTGCTCCGGAGCCTGCGTCTTAGAGGTCAGGGCTGTAATTAGCTGGAGGGACTCATTGTGTAGCAAAGGGATCTGCAGCCTGTGATGGCAGGATGTTCAGAACTGATGGTTTTGAGTGGTAAGCAATGTCTGGACTCCCAGAGCTGCTGCTTTTTTATATGGCGAAGAAGGAAGCTGATGTTCTGTTGATAAGACTTGAAGTGCTCCAAGATTTATGAGAAACATCATGGAAGTGTGGTTCTGTGATGGTAGGACTCATAGTACTGCTGGATTCTGGTAATAAGGGAACTGGGATTCTATTGATGACTGGACAATTAGGACTACTGTCTTCTAGATAGAAAGACATGGAACTGTTGTCTACGACAGCAGTACACACAGGGCTGCTGCAATCATCATGGAGACACAGAAAGTTGTGTTTCCATGATATCAGAAATCCAAGGGCTGCTGGTGTCCACATGGAGAGGCAGGTGACTGGTGTTGTAAGATGGCAGAATTCACTGGGTTACTGGGCTGTATGATGGCAGGATTGACAGAGCTGCTGAACTCCATGTGTAAGCAAGGGGAATTTATGGTATGCCTCACAGTACTGCTGGGATCTGCTTGGAGAGCAAGTTAACTTGGTTGTATGATGGCAGGAATTGCCAGGCTGCTGGTTTTAATGTGGAGAGCAGAGAAAATGGGTTTCTCTAATGACAGGATTCCTGGGGCTGCTGGTGTGTATGTTCAAGGGGAGATAATTGGGTTTCTATGATGGCAGAAATTGCAGGGGTTCTTGAATTTACATGGAAGTCACAGAAAATTGGGGTTCTGTGATGTCAGGACTTACAAACTTGCTCTGCTCTTTGTGGACAGCTAGGGAAATGGGTTCTTATGATGGCAGGATGTGAAGGACTGATGGACTGCTGTAGAAAAGCCAGGCAACTTGGTTTCCATGATGGGTGGACACACAGTACTGACGGGCTGTACATCAGGAACAGGAGAATGGGATTCTGTGTGGTCAGGAAATCATACTGTCCAGAATTTCCATTGCTAGTGGTCTATAATGCTCATGGTCTCAGAATTACCATGGCTGCTGGAATCTATTTGGAGATCCACAATGCCAGGGCTACTTCTGTCCATATTCAAAGCCAGGCAACTGGGATAATGATAGCAGGAAATGCAGGGATTCTGGGCACCAATTGTACAGGCAGATGACTGGGGTTCTATTGATGGATAGATGTGCAATACTGTTGAATTCTATATCCAGAAAACTGGAGTTTTCTGATGGAAGGATTCTTAAGGTTGATCATGTCTACTGGCAGATCCAAGAAACTTGATATCTAAAATGTGAACAATTGCAGAGTTGCACATGTCCACATGGAGAGACAGGAACATACAGGATTGCTGTGCTGTATATGGAGACCCACCTAACTGGTGTTCTATGAGAGCAAGAATCACAGGGCTGCTGTGCTCCCTGAAAAGAGCTGACAGTTTCTTTTTTTAATGGGGGATGAAACACCATAACTATTATAATTTTTTACTCAGATCCACATTTTTCTTCCTGGAACTCTTTATGAGCCTGTCCCTCATTTTCATGACTTAAACAGATGGAAAGAACACATACACATTTTGCTTTGAATATCTTCTTCCAGTTCTTTGGTGTAAAAACCTAGGAACAGACTTGAGTACTATGATAATTCTAATTTTAACTTTTTGATGAAACTGCAATTATTTCACACACAGGTTACACATTTGTCTTCATTCTTACCAATGCTTGCTATTTTAAATTATTTTGAAAATGGTTATATTAACAGGAGTGAGGAAATTTCACTGACTTTAACTTACATGACCATAATTAATGAGACCTTAAGCATCTTTTCATATTTGTTAGTGCAGTGTGTATTTAAGTTCTTTTTTCAAGTTGAAAAGCATATATATATATATATATATATATATATATATATATATATATATATATATATATATGCCTTTTATTTCTTTATGTGTGTTGGTGAGTCATAATAAGAAATCTGGACAAGGCACAGTGTTGGGGAGGGTGAGGCAGGGGGAATACAAATTCAAAGCCATCCTGAACAACTTATTGATACCCTAAAGCAACTTAGGAAGACCTTATCTAAAAATAAAATAAATAATAAAGGTACGGGGATGGAGCTCAGTAGTTAAGTGTCCCTGGGTTCAATCTCTGGTACCAAAAAAAAAAAAAAAAAAAAAAAAAAGTCTTTGACCCAGTTTCCTGGCACTAACCTCCTGATCCTTCAATCTATGAAGCAGTGTGTCTATTTGCAGCCAGGGAGGTGAACCATGATCTATGATTTCTGGGTGGCCCTGGATGGCTAGGTGCAGTGGAACCTACTCTGATTTGCTCACTGGAACTTGTGCCCTCCCACAAGTTTGGGGAGGATTGAGGATTTGGGAGGATTCCTTCCAATGAGCTAATCACAGAAGTTGATTAAACCTGTGGGAGGGTACAAGTTCCAATGAGCTAATCACAGAAGTTTCAGGTGATCACCATGAGCAATTATTTAATAAATCATTAAATGAAAAGCAAAAGGACAGGGGTTAAGGACCTTCCATGTTGCTGAAGGTGCTGGGAGGTGGGACCTGGAGAGGGCATGAAGGGACATGCTGTTTATGACTTCTTTTACCTAATTTTTGTCACCTGCCTTTTCAAGTTTATTATTTAAGATATGTTTGAAAGATAGGCTTTGTGGTGAGTTGGCAGTACTAAGTACACTCCTTTCTGACTCCTGTGAGCCACATTAGAAAAAAAAGGGGCCTTGAAACCTCACATTTTTTTTTAATATTTATTTTTTAGTTTTCGGCAGACACAACATCTTTGTTTGTATGTGGTGCTGAGGATCGAACCCGGGCCGCACGCATGCCAGGCGAGCGTGCTACCGCTTGAGCCACATCCCCAGCCCTGAAAGCTCACATTTGTGTCCATGAACATGGGAGGTATTTACATCTTCTTGAGTCATCTTCAATTTCTTTATTCTATGTTCTATAGATTTCATTGTAGAGATCTTTCACCTCCTTGGTTAGATTTATTCCCAGGTATTTTATTTTCTTTGAGGCTATTGAGAATGGAATAGTTTTTGTGATTACTTTCTCTGCAGATTAATTATTGATGTATAGGAAAGCTACTGATTTTTTATGTTGATTCTGTAACTTGCTACTTTGACAAACTTGCTTATTAGCCCTGATAGTCTTTTGGTGGTGTTTTTTTGATATTCTAAGTATAGGACCAAATCATCTGCCAACAGTGATAATTTGACTCCTTTCTTTCCTACTTTTAATCCCTTTATTTCCTTCTCTTGCCTAATTGTTCTGCCTAGAATTATATTAAACAGGAGTGGTGAGAGTGGACATCTTTGTCTTGTTATTGATTTTAAAGGAAATGCTTTCAGTTTTCTCCTGTTTACTGTGGGGTTGGCTTTAGGTTTTTTCATATATACCCTTTAGGGTATTGAGGTAGGTTCCTTCTATCCCTAGTTTCTTCATTGCTTTTATCTTGTCAAATTTGGTGCTGAATTTTATCAAAGGCTTTCTCTGTACCTATCAAGATTACTAAATGATTTTTGCCCTTATTTCTACTTATGTGATGAATTACATTTATTGATCTGTGTATATTAAACCATCCTTGCATCTCTGGTATAAAACCAAGTTGATCATGACGTACAATCTTCTTAGTATGTTGTTGAACATGATTTGCTAATATTTTATTAGGTATATTTTTTAAAAGTCTAAGTTCATCAATGATATTGGTCTGCAGTGTTCTTTACTTGATGTGTCCTTATCTGGTTTTGATATGAGAGTGATACTAGCTTCATAGAATGAATTTGGAAGTGCTCCATTCCTTTCTATTTCATGGATTAATTTGAGGAGTATTGGCTTTAGTTCTTCTTTAAAGGTCTGATAGAATTCAGCTGAGAATCCATCTGGTCCCAGGGTTTTATTTTTTGGAAGGCATTTTTTATGGTTTCTATATATCATTCCTAGTTATTGGTCTGTTTAGGTTTTCTATGTCCTCTTGATTCAGTTTTAGCAGGTTGTATGTGTCTATTTCTTCTAGGTTTTCCAATTTATTGGAATATAAGTTTTCAATATAGTCCCTAATGTTCTGCTGAATTTCTGTAATGTCTGTGATTTCCCCTTTTTCATCTCAAATTTTATTTATGTAAGTCTTCTCTCGTTTCATTTTGGTTAGTCTGGCTAAATACTTATCAATCTTGTTTATCTCAGAGTTAGCCCCTTTATTGCACAAAGTGTGTCCACTGAAAGCCCATTTCACTGAAAGCCCATTTCTGTGCAAGGGCAAACCTGCATTTACTTCCCCTTGGCCAGCCTTTCACATCCCCCTTTTGCAGCTGCCTGCTCTTTGCAGTAGCATCCATTGGGCTTAGACACTGAACTTCTGCTGAAATCCAGAAGGCCTTGGTGGAAAACTCTTGTGTCCAAGATGAGGACAACCTGGTGTCTGTAGGACAGGGAACCTCCTGGCAGTAAGGAGGCAGGGCTTATTGCCCCATGTGGAAGTGCCACAGGTCAGAGCAGTGCCCAGAGCCCAGCCAAGTGTAAGATCCCTTCTGCAGTCTTCCTTTCTGCCTTTCTCCTGTGAATTGCTTTCATGTATGCTATGTAGAAGTAGCTCCCATTCCACCTGTTAATTGGGTAATTCAGACTCAAGATCAGAGAGTCAGGGCCTGGGTGTTTACTCAACAGTTCTCAAAACTCCTTACATAGGCTCAGTCACTATTCCTAGACATAACTTTGTCCCAGCCTCAATATCATGTGTAAACACCACATCATGCCTATCAGCTTCTGGCCCCACCATATTGCAGGGCCCAGTCTTAGATGAAGGAAAAACCAAACCTACTTGCATCGGACACTGAGAAATCTCAGATCCAAAACTTGAAAGAAAGGTTTAAGTCTTGAAAGGGGGAATAGCAAATGAGGGCATTTAGTTTTTATTTTTAATTTTTATTTTCTTTTTATGTGGTGCTGAGGATTGAACCCAGGGCCTCACATATATGAGGCAAGCGTTCAGTCACTGAGCCAAACCCCAGCCTCGCAAATGAGGGCATTTACTGCATGGTTCTCCAAACAATGTGGGGTACATTGAAGTATGGGCAAGTACCTATGTGGAATTACGTTATGGCTGCATTGACTTGAAGCGTGAGTACAAGCTGAATACAGAGCTATGGAGAGGGGAGCAGGATCCATGCACAGAGGGTGGCAGTGCTAGAGCCCCAGAGTGCTTTCCAACCCTGAAAGCACCAGCTCCTCGCTGCCCATCTGGTGGGAACCAGGACAGCACTGCCACCGCCTGGCGGAGGGGGGGAAACTACAGCTCAGAGTTGTTAAGTCACATAGCCAAACCATGCAGGCTTGGGCCAGGGTGCAGCGGAATTAGAACTCAAGAAATCACGACCTGGAATGCAGCCCTTTCTCCCATTCCAGCGCCCTGAATTGACTTTATGGAGCCTGGAGGGCACTAGCCCTTCCCAGGTGTGGCTTCAGGGGTTCCGGGTCTCCACGCTCTGCTGCCAAAAAGGTCCTCTGTTTGTGTCACCCATAGGAGGTACCTGCGGACAGAAGCCAGGTTGTAGGTTTCTGAAAGGTGCTTGGTTTATCCTGCAGTGGAAACTGTGGGCCTGGCATCTGCGCACCACGGCTCTGCTCTTTCTCCTCCAGGCTCCCCAGCCTGAGGAGGCGCTCACCTGTTCTGCTCCACTCCCACAGAGATGCCACCAGTCCCCGGGAGGCAGGGACACTCTGCTCACCCAGAGGAGACCTGCAGGATTTCGGTGGGTTGGAGCTACAGTTGCTAACCTCAGGGCAACTATGGATCAATGAAAATGAAGGGAAAAGTTAATTGGAAAAACAGATAACACCTCTGCAGCCTCTGGACACAGAGAAAGTCGCTCAGATGGCAGAGTGTGCAAACCCCAACAACTGCTAAACCATCCTTTTAGATCAAAACATGGGATGATGGGCTCTATTTTAGCTAAAATATGCAAATGTATGTTGAATAACCAGAACAGTGAATTTCAGAGGTTGTTGATTTTGGGGGTGGGTTGAATTTAGAACCTCATCATGAAACATGTGGTCATGCACATCTTCTAGAGTTTTACAGTTTTCCATTTTAAATGAAAATCTGGAGAGTAGTTTGATAGGTTCTGGCATCCATATGTGTGGCTTCTTGAAGTGTGTGTCCTTTTGAAGTCAGTGATGTCTAGTCTAGGTTTAAAAAGAGCATGTTGGGAATTTCTGGAATTCACTGAATCTTCAGATCAGGTTTGAGGTAGTTTCATCTTAATTATATTGAGACCTGAACAAAGACTATCTCTGTATTTATTTATATTTAATTTGATTTCTTTATAAACATTTCAAGAATTTCTGAAGTATGATTGTACTTTAATACTTACATGTAAATACTTCAAATTTGGGGTCTCTATTTTAAATATTAATGCTTTAAATTTTTTCTTATTCCAGTTTATATATTTCACTATTTCCCCTACATGATGGCTGAAATATAGGAAATCAATGAAATTTTGTCTATGGGCCATGTACTTTGCTGTTTGCTGTTTCCATCCATTCTGATCAAGACATAGGAGGTAGGCTCTATTTCTTTTCAATTTCCAAAATCATGACCTGCAATAGTCAGAACTATGAATTTAAGAGCTTCATTGTGCCTAGCACAAGGGGGTGCAGCTCTGAACAGTGAACACCCAGCATCCTGCACTGCCCACAGTGGCCATCAGGGGGCACTCAGAACAGCTTTCTGTGATCAACTGCTTTTGGGGGCTGTGTTCTGTGCCCTAATCAAACTTCCTTCTCCTGGGGATCCACCTGAGAGATGCCACATCTAGGGACTCCTAGAGGCTCTATATAAGGTGTAGACCAGAGATTTCTTTTCTTTTCTTTTTTTTAATCCTGGGGAGACACTGGAAAGATACCATGGACTAGGGATGCCTGGTGGATATGTCTGTGGTGAGGACCAGAGCTTCCTTCTCCTTGGCACCTACCCATGGAGGCTCTACTGTGGATTCAGGATGTCTGAGGTCCATGTGAGGAAAACATGAGGAAGAAGCTTCCTGTGCACTGCCTGATGGGCTGAGAAGTAAGTTCTGCCATGTTCTTTACTTTCTCAGGTAATATTTTAGGAGAACTTATTTTACAACAGTATTTCTTACTGAGGCTTTGGCTGCTCATTATCATGGTATGTCAATGTATTTTGTATGGCTTGAGTGTCTGAGGATGCAAATGCCCCCTCAAGATGGTGCAGGGAGGGGCCAGTGCCTGGAATCTCACTGGGGCCTGAGGGTAAGGGCTCATCAAAATGCAGCAAGAAGCTCTCAGGAGCCTCTAGGGTGAGAGATGCAAAGATTATGATGGATGGCACTACCCAGAATCCTGGGTAACTGTAGAATCCTCATTGCAGTTACCAGAGCCTTCTGCAGGGAGGGCAGCATGGGTCAAATGACAGACTGTGCTACCCATAATTCTTGGGGACCTGCAACTTGCAGAGACCTCTGCAGAGAGGGCTGTACTGACAAAAAATCAAACTATGCTGCCAATTACTTTTGGGTGCCTGCTCTACCCAGGAGCCTCTGTGGGTGAGAATTGTAAGGGCAGAATACCAGACTTCAATGCTCAGAATATCTGGGGATGCCTACATACCCTGTAACCCTGTAAGTCCCAGAGGATTTGGTGGTGATGGTTTTGTTGGTAGAGCTCACATCCTAGAATCTCCAGGGTCCCAGGGAAAGCATGGGGTCTTCAGCCCCTGTGATCCTCAGCAGGACTATGCAGGCCAAACACTAGACTGCATTATCCAGAACCCTCAGGGACTGCAGCTTCCAGAATCCTCTGTGGTGAGGGGCAAACCACTGAACTGCATTACCCAAAATCCTAAGGGGGAACTTTAGTTTCAGAATTTTCTGCAGTGAGTAGGAAAAACACAGGACTAAATTACCCACAAATCTCAGTGCCAGTAGCTCTCAGGATCCTCCATTGTGAGGACTGTTGGACTGAGAGCTTAACTACAGTATCCAGAATCCTTGGTGGGGTGTGTTGCCCGTTAGTATGCAGCCTGCAACTCCCTGAGGCCTCCCAAGTGAGAGCTCTGCATTATGCAGGTCAGACTACACTACCTACAATTCCTGGGGACACACTGGTGAGTGTGCTGCCTGCAATTCCAGGAGGCTTCCACAGTGAGGTCTTCAGTCCCAAGACAAGCATGTGGCCTTCAGTTCTCATGGCCCTTGCAGTAGGGGCATGTAGGCAAAACACTGGACTACCTTATCCAGAGTCCTCAGGGGGAATTGCAGTTCCCAGGATCTGCAATAGTGAGGGCTTCAGGGTAGGGAGCTGAACTATACTACCTAGAATTCTTGGAGGTGCCCCGTGTCCATGTGGCCTGGAACTCTCAGAGGCTTCCACAGTGAGGGCTATGGAGGTAGAGGGCAATACTATACTACCCAGAATCCCTGGGGGCCTGCAACTCCCAGACACCTTCCTTTTGAGTACCGCCGGGGCAAACTTTGTATTGCACTACACAGACTCCTCAGGGGTGTCTAGGTAGGCTTGTGCTACAAAGATCCCAGAGCCATGATGGGGGTGAAGTCCACGTAGGTAGGATGGATTGCACTACCCAGAATAATCATGGCCCACAGCTCTCAGTGACCTCTGCGGTCAGAGCTGACTGAGTAGAACTGATTACAATACTCAGAATTCCTGGAGGCTCCGAGCTCTAGGTAGTCACTGTACAGTTGAACATAGCCCCAGGCTGTAATACCCATGATCCTTGGGGGCTTGCAGCTCCCAGAATCCACTGTAGTGATGCTGCATGGACAGAACACCAGAATACACTGTCTAGAATCCCTAGGGATGCCTGAGTGAGTGTGTAGCCTGCAATTTCTAGAGGCCTCTGCAGTGGGGGCTGCATTGTAGAAGACTGGATTACACTACCCAGAATCCTGGGTGGGGGTATGAGGGTGAATGTGCTACTTGAAGCCCCCATAGACCTCTGAAGTGAGGGCTGAGTGGGCACAATGCCAGTCTACACTGTTCAGAATCGCTATGGGTGCCTGAGTAGCCTGCAGCTCACAGAGACCTCTGCAGCTGGCCTGCAATGTGGAATACAAGACTGCACTACCCAGAATCCTGGTGGTATGAGGGTGAATGTGCTACTTGCAACCCCTAGGCTTCTGGGGTGAGGGCTGCATGGGTAGAACACCAGAGTCCACTGCCAGGGTTCTCCAGGGTGTCTGGGCCAGCACATGGCACACAGCTTCCATGGTCCTGAAGGAAAAGACTGTGTGAGCAGAGCACCAGACTACACTGTCCAGAAACCCTGAGAACCCTGAATCTGTGTAGCCTGAAGCTCCCAGAGGCATCCATGGTGAGAGCTGGACAGGCAGGACAGACTGAATGATCTAGAATGCTGTCATAGGCTACTGGTAATTTGGTCTGAGCTCAGGTTCTTCTACCCTCCTACAGTGGTCACCCTGGGCTGGGAATTAACAGAATTTCTTAAAACCCCTGATTCTGAATTGGAGCAGTCCCTGGCTAAGTCACTCTGTCTCAAAGACTACACATCCCAGAAGCCTCTGAGGTGGTCTGTTTCTGGCCTCTGCCCTTGGGCTTAGGGTCTAGACTCCCTGTAGCTGCCTCCCTCTGTGCCTCTGCCTGCCTGTCTCAGGCTGCTGCAGCACTTGGCCTGGCAGAGTGCAGGGAGGGGGTCTCCTGGACTCCATTTCTCCTCTTCTGAGATTTCACTCCTCAGGTGCCACAGCCAGACCTAGTTAGAGCAGTGGGAACATATTTTATTCATTAACTGCTGAGGGTGGAAGAAGGTGCTGACATTCACCAGGGAGCCAGGACAGGCCCTGCCTCTGAGCTGGGAGGAGCTCCTGCACAGCGCATGGCCAAAGGGGCGTGGTCAAGAAGGGGCAGGGCCTTGCCGCCATCTTTAATGCTGCCTCCTTGAGAGTGAGGAGCTGACTTCCCTCTCAGTACCAACCCGGGAGAGCCCCAGTCCTGGGAGTGTTGGGTCACTCCACAGGGAGTGGCAGAGCCCCCTTCTCAGAGCAGATTGAGCGAGACATCCAGGTTGCGGACTCTCGTGGGTCATGCCTCCAGGGACTCACGGAGCTCCCTTCTCAGAGCAGCCTCAGCGTGTGGATTCTTGGCTTAGGGATTTTCGTGAGTCTTGTCTCTAGGGATGCCCGGGGTTCCCTTCTCCTCAGCAGCCTGAGAGAGACACTTGGTGTGGGGACCCTTGTGGGCCACATCTCTAGGGGTGCCTGGGGCTCCCTTCAACTCAGAGTGGCCTGAGGGAGACGCCTGGTGCGGGGACCATTTTGGGTCACATTCTAGGGACACTGGGGGGCTCCCTCACCCTTACAGCAGCCTGAGGGAGATGCCAGGCCTGAGGAGCCTCGGGGGTCATGTCTCTAATTAGGCTGGGGGTTCCCTTCTCTGAGCGGCCTGGGGCAGATGCTAGGGTTGTTGTGCGCCAGGGTTGCTGTGCGTGGCCGAAGGGGGCATGGCCAACCAGGGGCGGGGCCTCAGCACCATCTTTAAGGCCGCCTCCTTGAGAGTGAGGAGCTGGCTCCTCCCTCAGGACCAACCCAGGAGAGCCCCAGTCCTCGGAGTATTGGGTCACTCCACAGGGAGGGGCAGAGCTCCCTTCTCAGAGCAGATTGAGAGAGACACCCAGGTTGCGGACTCTCATGGGTCATGCCTCCAGGGACTCACAGAACTCTCTTCTCCTCAGAGCAGTCTCAGTGGACTCTTGGCTTAGGAACTTTTGTGAGTCGTGTCTCTACGGATGCCTGGGGTTCCATTCTCCTCAGAGCAGCCTGAGGGAGACGCCTGGTTTGAGGACCCTCTTGGGTCACATTCTAGGGACACTGCAGGGCAGCCTCATCCTTACTGCAGCCTGAGGGATATGCCAGGCCTGGGGAGCCTCGTGGGTCATGTCTCTAAGTAGCCCCGGGTTCCCTTCTCCTCAGAGCTGCCTGGGGGGGTTGCCAGGGTTGCTGTGTTTGGACAAAGGGGGCGTGGTCCATAAGGGGTGGGGCCTCGCCGCCATCTTTAATGCTGCCTTTTTGAAAGTGAGGAGCCTGCTTCCCCCTCAGGACCAACCCGGGAGAGCCCCATTCCTGGGAGTGTTGGGTCACTCCACTTGGAGGGGCAGAGCTCCCTTCTCAGAGCAGATTGAGAGAGACCCAGGTTGGGGACTCTGGTGGGTCATGCCTCCAGGGGCTCACGGAGCTCACTTCTCCTCAGAGCAGCCTCAGCGCGGACTCTTGGCTTAGGGACTTTTGTGAGTCATGTCTTAGGAATGCCTGGGGTTCCCTTCTCCTAACATTGGCCTGAGGGAGACACCAGATGTGGGGAGCCTTGTGGGTAACAACTCTATGTAGGCCCTGGCTTTTCTTCTCCTCAGAGTGGCCTGAGGGAGATGCCTGGTGTGTGGACCCTCATGGTTTATGTCTCTTTGGATGCCTGGGGTTCCCTTCTCCTCTGAATAGCCTGGGGAAGATGCCTGGCTTGGGGACCCTCATGGGTTATATTTTTAGAGAAGTCTGGGGTTTTCTGCTCAGAGCAGCCTGAGGAGATGCGTAGCATGGGGACCCTCATGGGTCATGTCTCTAGGGACACCTGTGATTCCCTTTCCCTCAGAGCAGCCTCAGAGATGGCTCAGAAGCTTCTGGCAGCTCTGGCAGCTGGTGAGGGGATGGTGGGAAGCATGAGGAGCAAACCCTGTCCTGGACCTGAGAGCTGAGGGCAGCCTTGGCTGTCAGCCCCACTCTGTCCTTCACAACTTCATCCTGGCTCCCTGTGCAGCAGTGACCCTTCCTTAGGCTGTGACCCTCATCATCTTAACATAGTGACCCAGGGTGATTTCTAGGGAACCTAGCAGGGAGGAAGGAGGAATGTGTAGGGAGGGAGGAATGTACAGCTTAAGGGAAGGGGAACCCCAGTCCACTTCCTTGTTTTCCTTAGTGTTTAAATGGTTTGCTTTTTCTTACAGTGTTAAAATAGTAGAAAAAAATGGAAAAGTATGTATGTTAACAGCCCACTATGTTATTTTAAAATTTTTTTTTTTAATTTTTATTTTTGGGTACTGGGGACTGAACCCAGTACTTATCTTTTTGTTGTTGTTGTTGTTGTTGTTGCATGTGACCACTGAGCCATATCTCCAGCCCTATTTTGTATTATAGAGACAGGGTTTTACTGAGGTGCTTCATGCCTTGCTTTTGCTGAGGCTGGTGTTGAAGTTGAGATCCTTCTGCCTCAGCCTTTTGAGCCTCTTGAATTTAAACATATTACTTCTAACAAAGCCAGAATTTATTAAAAATACATCTCCGTTTTTTTGTGGAACCACATTTTTCTTTTTCTTTAATCTCTGCTTAGTTATTTTTTTTCCATTTTTTTTTTAGTTGTAGAAGGGCACAATACATTTATTTTATTTATTTATTTTTATGTGGTGGTGAGGATCAAAACCAGTGCCTCACACATGGTAGGCAAGCGCTCTACCACTGAGCTACCACAGCCACACGTTTTTCTTTTGGTGGAGAGTTTAATTAGCAAGAAGCCACCCCTCCAGGACCCTCTTGCTAAGGCCTTCCCCTCCAGACCCTGCCTCTCCTCTATACCCCACCTATATTCTATGGCCCTGCTTGTCCTCCTGAACCACCCTTCCCCCTCTTTCCTACCCTGCCTCTCCTCTAGGTCCTACTCATGTTCCAGGGCCTGTCCCTTCCTCAGGTCCCACCCCTCTGTGAAGCCCTGCCCCCATGTGACTCATTCTCCCTCTCCTTCAGACCCTGTCTCTTCTCCAGATCTTTCCCTTCTTCCTGTCCTGCCACTCCTGCAGACCTAACCCCTCCTCTTTAAAACATTTTTTTGTTGTTGCACATGGACACAATGCCTTTATTTTGTTTATTTATTTTTATGTGGTGCTTAGGTTTGAACCCAGTGCCTCACACATGCTAGGCAAGTGCTCTACCACTGAGCCATAACCCCAGCCCAGCCCTCCTCCTCTTTAAGACCCTGACTCTTCTCCAGACCCCACTTATTTTCCAGGCCCCCCCTCCTCCTGACCTTCCGTCCCCCTCCTCTAGACTCTGCCCCTGCTAGTCTAGGATGAGCAGCTCCCTGGCTGCTGTGCTAATTGGCATTATATTTGTAATGGTGCACAAATAACATCTGTTGTATAAACACTGACATCCTGCATTGGATGAATTATCTTGACTAGTATCAAAATTTGACATACCATAAAATAAATTTAGAAAAGTCACCTTTCTGTCTCTTTTATTCTCTATAGATCATGAACATTTGAAATAAAATCAGAATTTGTTAAAGGGCAGATGACAGCCAGCCTTGAGCCCTGATGATCCCAGGATCCCATCCAGTGGGAGAACTCTACATATCAGTCCAAGCTTTTGTATGCTAATTGATTTATTTTTCTTATTTTAGAGTTATTTTGCTATGTAATTCCCCATGGCCTTTGGTTCTGTGTAATAGGTTTTTGCTATTCAATTTTTAATTAATATTCTTTCAATTTTCTACAGAATTTTTAAAGTATTTTTTTAGTTGTCAGTGGATCTTTTTATTTTATTTATTTATTTTGTTTATTTATATGTGGTACTGAGGATTGAACCCAGGGCCTAACACATGCCAGGCAAATGCTCTGCCTTTGCACCACAACTCTAGCCCTGTATAGGATTTTTAATTCTGTGAACTTCTATTTTTTATTCATTTTCTATTTGATTACACCAATAAGGAATATTTTAATAATTTCTTTTAGCTTACTTTGTTTTTGATTGAGAGAATTGTCTTGTTTGGAAAGGCTCATAATCAAATGATTTTAATTAATTTCCATTTATTAAGACATGTTTGAGGGGCTGGGGATGTGGCTCAAGCGGTAGCGAGCTCACCTGGCATACATGTGGCCCGGGTTCGATCCTCAGCACTACATACAAACAAAGATGTTGTGTCCGCCGAGAACTAAAATAAATAAATAAATAAAAATATTAAAAAAAAAAAAAAAAAAAAAAGACATGTTTGAGACTGGGTGTGCAGCTCAGTGGCAGAGCACTTGCCTGGCATGTGAGAGGCCATGGAGTCCATCCCAGCAACACACACACAGAAGATGTCTTTGACAGGACTCAAGCATGAGAGATAGTTTCAAAAGATCATGTATTGGGGCTGGGATTGTGACTCAGCAGTAGAGCACTCTACTAGCACGTGCGAGGCCATGGGTTTGATCCTCGGCAACACATAAAAATAAGTAAATAAAACAAAGGTATTGTGTTGAACTACAACTAAAAATAAAGAAAAAATTTTTAAAAAAGATCATGTATTTACACATATACACATATACCAAAGTGCCTCTTCCAATTATTCTAAGAAAATTTCAAATCAGTTTTAAAAGAGGGATGATGATATTTTTAATGTTAACTATTGATATTTCATGATATTTGAAACCACTATAGATGAAATCTCCTGAGATGCAAATCATTACAAAATGTAAGAGACAAGTCAGTAGCTGCTTTTTTGTAATTCAGATACATTTACTAAAAATAAGCTTTTTTAAAAACAGATATTTTCTTCTTTTCAAATTTAGAAAGCATTTCCATATGTCCTATTAAAGTTCTATATTCATCAGAAAGTTCTCTTATTCCTTGCATACAAAGGGATGGGCCTTCTAATGAGCATGATACTTTATGTTGTCAGAAATTCTTGTGGGAGAACTCTTTAAGTGTTTTGCCTCTGTTCAAAATATTATTTAAAAATGTATCAATTTGCTTTTGATTTCAGAAATTTGTCTTTTTTTTGAAATTATGTATTTATTAGTATTTAGGGGTATTTCATGTAGGAAATGCCATGATTACATTGTATCCTAATGTTGGTGCCCCTATGTGCTTATAAGGTGGCTTTCAGAATGCAGTTGAGTATCTCTCTGATAATTGTTGGATTCATTAGAAAAGTACATGCACTTTTGATCATATTTAAATGGTTTCATTTGAATTATTAGAAGCAGAAATCAGACATGTTAGTGTTGTGAGCTGAACAAAGTGCAGGTTTACTTTAATCATTTTGAGGAGGTTGACATAATGGCTTCTGCCTTGTTCTGTACCTGCCATAGTTGTCAGATGTCTCACCTGGAGAATTTTTTTTTGGCACTGGGGATTAAACCCAGGGCCTTGCTTGTGCTATGCAAGCCCTGAACTACCTATGTCCCCAGTCTTTGTTACAATTTCATTGAGACAGGGTCTAGCTGAATTGCTAATGTCAGCCTCAAATTTGTGATCCTTCTGCTGTATCCTCCCAAATAGCTGAGATGACAGGCATGAGTCAAAGTGTCTGGCTTGTCCTGGAGGATTTTGATGTCAGTATCATATGTTTCCAATGTGTTAATAATTTCTAAGCTAGATTATGTTCATTTTTCTTATCAACAGTCAATAAAGCCTTTTTGTTGTTTTTTGATGGTATGCTTAATGTGAACATGGTTTATGACGTGACACCACTGTTTATGGTGATCTAGCTATGCAATACATTGTAAGGAGAGTATTTTGATTCTGAGAGTCTCAAGTGTTTTAGGTCCAACATGTTTCCTTTAGAGGAGTGATTATTCATTTTCTATTTGATTACAAAAAATAAGACACAAATTCTTTTTTTTTTTTTTTTTTTTTTGTGGTTCCGGGGGTTGGTCCTAGGGACTCCTGCATGCTAGGAAATCTTTCTACATCCCCAGTTCCATAGATCCTTTAGTTGTCATTAGCTTCATGATGAGCTAGTGACAATAAAATTACTTAGAAGTTCAACTAGATTTAGACTCATACAAGAGTGTGGACATCCATAGCTCCTTGTGATTTCTAAAAGGTAGAGTGTTTTCTCACAACACAGCAGCATGTAATATAATTTCTGGACCAAGCTGACACCTCTGATTCTCTTGGCTCACCACTTCCTGCAGAGTTCTTGGAGGAGATGACTATTTCTTTGACTATTTGTCCCAGTCACAAATATTTGATTATATTGCTGCTAAAAAGGTATTCATAGAAATAAAATAGAGACAAGGATTCTTTGGGATAAATGATTCAGTCACAGTGAGTCAATTTCCATTAGGACTTTTTTTTTTTATATAAAGTCACTCTTTCATGAAAGTTAAACCAGGAGTTGAAATAGCATCTCTAAAATGTCATTTTTTTTCCTCTAGTGATAAAGTTTTAAGAAGGCAAACCTAGAACCTAGTGAAAGCATAAAAATATAAGGAGTTTACTTATGTTATTACTTCAACATGAAATATGTAAAAGAAGCACATACTTTGAATTTTATATTAGTTTGAACTATTTGATTTTTGTGTTATGAATGTTCATAATAAAATACAGAACTAGCTAAGAGTGTCAGTTACCAGTAATTAACTGTATGAATAATTAAACAAGTAAGTGTTTGAGAAAATATAACCATGTCCTAAGGTTTTACTTTAGAGTAGTTTAATGGTTTTTTTTTGTTGTTGTTGTTGTGGAAGTACTGGGGATTGAATCCAGGGGTGCTTAATCATTGAGCCACATCCCCAGCCCTTTTTTATATTTTATTTAGAGGCAGGGTCTCACAGAGTTACTTAAGGCCTCACTAAGTTGCTGAGGCTGGCTTTGAACTCGAAATCCTCCTGCCTCAGCCTCCCAAGATGCTGAGATTACAGGCATGTGCCACCATGCCAGGCTTAGTTTTATTTTTATACAGAAATTGAAAAGAAAGTGCAGAGATTTCCCAGGTAGCCTCAACCTGGTTTCTTCCCTTGTTATGACTTAGGTGAGCTGTCTCTAAAGTGTTAACATCTTAGACCATTTGTCATGAAGAAAAAATAATGGTATGTTAACATTAACTGAAGTCACATATCCTTTGGATTCTCATTTCTGTGTCTTCCTGTTCTAGGATTCCATCTAGGAGCCAACATGACATCCAGTCATCATGTCTCCATAGACTTCTCTTGGGGTGACTGTTTCTATGAACTTCCTTGTTCTGATGACCTTGAGAGCATTGAGGACGACTTGTCAGGTATTTTTATAATTTTTTTTGAATCTTCCTTTTTTTCATATTTAAACTGGGGTTTGTGGGTCTGGGGGAGGCAGGTCACAGAGGTGAAGAGCTGCTCTGTCATCTCTTGTCCTTATTGTCCTATTAGTATTGACTGTGCTCACCTTGCTGAGGCAGTGCCTTTCAGGTTTCCTTGTGTTTCTCATATTTAGCCTGGGGCTATTGGACTGGGGGAAGCTGGTCACTGAGATGAAAAGCAGCTCTATCATCTCATGCCCTCAAGGTGAAATGGTAGTATTGATTGTGCTCACCTGCTTGAGGAAGGGCCTTTCAGGTTTCTTACTGTGAAGTTACTCTTTTTTTGCATGTCCACATTGTCTGTTCTTCGGGAGGAAGTCGTAATGCAGAGCCCACGCTTAGGGATCAGAGAGTTAGCTCTACCTCCTTGATGACTGTGTCTCTCTCAATTCTATAGAATTCTTCTGCACAAGAGGTTTCTACTCAACCTCATTTGTTTGTGTATTCAGTCATTTATATATATCAGTCATCTGGATAATTTGCTTAAGCTGATTTTTGTCCCCCACCTCCCCCTTTTTTAAAAAATACTTTCCTGCTCAATTCATCCCTACTTTAACCATTGGGAATTCTTTCCATTCTCTCCTGTTGTCCTTTAACATATTTTCTGGTTTTGTCCCAAAGTTTTTTCTTTCTGATATTTAAATTACCCTGACTTATATATTTACTGTCTTACTTTTAGTATCAGCCATTTCTTCAAAGAGTCATGGCTCCTTTGATTGGAGAGTGATATTAAAATCTTTCATCTGGCAGGGGCTGGGGTTGTGACTCAGTGGCAGTGTACTCATCTGGCATGTGTGAGGCACTGGGTTCGATCCTCAGCACCACATAAAAATAAACAAATAAAATAAAGGTCTTTAAACAAGTGTATAAAAAATATTTCATCTTGCATCTTGATCCACACAACTGACAATGCAAAGAAGTTTATGTGTATTCTAATCTTTTCATACCCCCTAGTTATAACTATGTTTATGTGGAACCATCTGTGAATGTATTAAGCAAAATGTGAGTTTATACTGATCTGCAGTCAGTGGATTCTGACCCATTATGACATAGATCGCTCTGCCTTCACCCCTTGTTTATCATAACTTCTCACCCCATCAGTGGGAAATCTAGCTCCCAGTTTCTGCCATATAATTAATTCATTGTTCCATTATGAGCAATGAATTCATTATTGCTCCAGATTATGGGCTGTGACATAATAAGAAATACACATTCACCCAGTTCCTGGTGCAGCACTCCTAAAATCTTCATATTTGCTGAGTGACAGAGGTGTTTGGAGCATTTTTTTGTCCTAATATTGATTCTTTTACCTTGGTTATTTGCACAGAGCTCCTAAATCCTGCAGAATCTCCTGGGGGCCTAGGAGGGGCTTGTGCTTTAATAAGGACTTTTGGTGGGCTCTAGGGAAGCTTCAGGATGGAGGATGGTCATGAGAAAAACCACAGCAAGGGTGGTGCACCGCAACTCCATGTAGATGGAGACTCCTGTGCTGGGAGGCACCTGGGCCTCCTCCTGCACAAGTCTTCCTCTGTAATTTTGTCTTTTCTAGAATGTCATAAAAGGTAAACCATACAGCATGTAGCCTCTTCAGCCTGGCTTATTTCACTTAGTGTACCAGGTAGAATTTATCTATTTCTCTGTGTAGGGTGGTAGTTCATTCCTTTATATTCTGTGTTGGTTATGCATTCAGGTATGGGAGGACATTTTGTTTTTTGAATTTTAATATTCATTTTTTAGTTTTCGGCGGACACAACATCTTTGTTTGTATGTGGTGCTGAGGATCGAACCTGGGCTGCATGTATGCCAAGCGAGCACGCTACCACTTGAGCCACATCCCCAGCCCTGGGAGGACATTCTTATTTATGATCTGATCAGCATCATAGAGCTGCTATTCATAATTACATGCTAGTTTTGTTTTGACATAGTTTTTCAAAGAATTTCTCTAAAAGAAGATGATTTATAGGGACACTACTGGGTTATAGATTGGACTTTTTTGCTTTGGGAAGAACTGGCACATCGTCTTCCAAAATGGCCATGCCACATGTTCTCCTAGTAATGCCTGAGACTGCTGGTATCTCACATCCTGCAGCTGTTGGTGCACTGCTGTTTCTTTAGTTCAGTAGTTCTAAAAGATGTGCCATACTACCTCACTATTGTTTTAATTTATGATTCCCTGATTATATGGGATGCTGAGCATCATTTTGTTTAACTATGTGCCATCTTTTACAGAGTAGGAAAAAAGTGTGTGTGTGTGTGTGTGTATGTGTGTGTGCATGTGTGCATGTATGAGTGTGTGTGTGTGTGTGTGGTGCTGGGGATTGTACCACAGGCCTCACATAAACTAGGCAAGTGCTCTACCACTGAGCTAATCCCATCCTTTAAAAAATTTCCTAGGCTGGGCTCAAGTTTGCAATCTTCCTGCCTCAACCTTTTCAGTAATTGGGGTTGTTGGCATGCAACAGTGCACTTCGTAAAAAATTGAACTTTATAAAGTCCATGTTATTGGTATTTTTTTTCAGTCAGTTGGTATTTGGTATTGTGAGTTAAATCTCATCAGCAAGGACTGGCGATGTAGCTCAGTATTAGAAAGTTTGTACAGCAAGTGTGAGGCCCTACATTCAAACCCCCCAGAAACAAATATACACTACCATTACTAAATCTAAGATTACATAGATTTTCTTATTTCTTTCCAGATTTTTTTTAGTTTTATCACATTTTAGTTGTGGACTATTATGAGTTAATTTTTGTAGGAGTTTCTGTTTGTGTCTACATTCATTTCACTTAATAAGGTTTGAATAATTTGTTCAATCACCATTTCTTTTTTTTTTTTTATGTATCTGTTTTTTTTTTTTATTTTTTTAGTTATCGGCAGACACAACATCTTTGTATGACACAACATCTTTGTTTGTATGTGGTGCTGAGGATCGAACCCGGGCCGCACGCATGCCAGGCCAGCGCGCTACCGCTTGAGCCACATCCCCAGCCCAATCACCATTTCTTAAAAAACAAGGATACTGAGTTTCATTTTGGTTTGAATTTCCAAAATCATGGCCTTGAGTAATCTAGATACAGTACTGAATTTCATCCATTTCTCAGGAATGTCATGGGGTGCCCATACACCACTGAATTGAAGCATTCTGTGCTGGGTCCTAATGACCACCAGAGGGTATGTGCCACCTTCCTGGATATGGCAGTGTCATAATCCTGTTATGGTGGAGTGATAATGCTAACATGTTGTCTGTGTGCAGCCTCTAATGCTAATGTATTATCCATAGTAGCCTTTGATGCTATTGTGACCATATGTGGCCTCTAATACAAATATAGTGTCCATAGAGTAGCCTTGAACACTAATATAACAGCTTCCATATTAATATAATGTCCACATCATGGCCTCTAATACTAAAATAATATTCACAAAATGACATAAAAAACTAATATAATAGCTGCCCTGTGGTCTCTAACCCAAATATAATATACATACTATAACATCTAAAGCAAAATAGTATCTCCCTGTGATCTTTAATACTAATATGAAATCCATAGTGTAGCACCTAAGGCTAATATAATAGCTGCCCTGTGTCCTTTCATGTTTTTATGGTATCCATAGCTATTATGGTTTAGATATGAGTTATCCTTTAAAAAACTAATGTGAGTCAATGAGACAAAATTTAAATGTGTAATGACTGGATCCTGAGAGCATTAACCTACATCAGTGCACCAACTTAATGAAAGCATTAACCTAATTATCCACTGATAGGGATTAACTGGGTGGTAACTGTAGGGTGTAACTGGACAAGGTGGGTAAATGGTGGCATTCCTTTGAGGTTAATATTTTGTCCCTGGGGAGAAGAGCTCTCTCTCTCTCTCTCTCTCTCTCTCTCTCTCTCTCTCTCTCTCTCTCCCCTCTCTCCCTCACTCCCTCCCTCCCTCCCTCTCCTTGTTTGCCAGCTTTTCTTCTCTACAGTTTTGGCAATGATGTTCTGCTTCAATTTGGACCAAGAGCTCAGTGGTAGAGTGGTTGCCTAGCATGTGTGAGGCACTGGGCTCAATTCTCAGCACTGCATATAAATAAATAAAAGTCCATTGATTACTAAAAAAAAAAATTCTTTTAAATGAGCAAGTGAGTTGTGTGTCTTTGGAGTGAGACCTCTGAAACCATGAGTAGCAAATAAGCTTTTCCTTTTTAAAATTTTTCTTCTCAGATCTTTTGGTCACAGTGGTGAAAAAGCTGACTAAATCAGTGAGTGGGTTTTTGCTATGAATAACCTATATGATTCAGTAGTCTTTGGAGATTTTTTTTTGGGGAGGAAGTTTGAAATATTTAGAGATAAAGCTGGGAAAGGTTTAGTATGTTGCAGGTGGAGCTTAATGAGGGATTCTGGTGGGTTCTCAGAAGTTTAAAATGCCAATAGGATTGTAAAAAACAAAGAATGGTGTTGTAAGGTTTCAGAGGAAGAGGACTGTGTTGAAATACGACTAGAGGGCATTCATATTACACCCTTCTAGGAAGTTGTCTACATTTTGCCTGTGTCCTGAGACATTCTATGAGGTTGAATTAAAAGGTGATCAACTAATTAATCTGGCAAAGGAAATTTCAAGGCAACACAGCATTCAGGTAGTGAGATGGATATTGCTGGTGACCTTTAGTCAAATTTACTGTGGATCAGATCAGAAAGCAGAGCAGAAAGATTTTAACAATTTTCAGTTTGCCCAGAAAAATGTAAAACTGGAGTGAAGGAAGTTGTTATTGTTCAGGACATTACCACCACTGCAGAGATGCTAAATTACTTTACCCAGAGACAATATAAAAGATGGCTTGTGTGCATCTTAGGAATTGAAAAGATCTCACCTATCTCTGGCTCAAGGTTATAAAAGTAAAAATTCTTTGAGACCATTTGTGCACCTGCTTGAACAAGGGGGTTGGGAAGTTGTTTCACCATGCCAGGCACTCAGAGGATACTACAGCCATAGTCATAGAAATCTTGCCTACTGGTTGAGATGGTAAAAGAACTTGGCATCAACCACATGGTGCTTTTTCTATTATCTTCTTTTTTTTTTTTGATTGGGGGACATTGGAGTTAGGGAGTTATGGAGGCTTTCACTGAGATTTCAAAGGAAACCTGGGAGGCCAGGAAAATGGTTAGTTGCTGTGGGCAGCCTCTGAGAGTGTGATGTATGAAGTGAGAAGGCAGCTGGAACTGTAGTGGAGACCCCAAGATTAAAGATTGCGGCTCAGAGACACCAGGGCCTCCATGGCATAGATTCATAGCAGTTATGCTATTTGTTCACCCATTGAAGCACATCCTGATTGCTTAAGGTATTGGGGCATTGTGAATAGAACTACTATATGTAATTGCATGCTGTTATCTAGATATACATTTTTGAGGAAGTTGTCTATATTTTTAGGATTGTGTGGTGACACCATGTCTAACTTTAGGGAAAATGCCCAGTTTTTTGATAGTGTTGAACTGTTGTGTGCTCTTCCAGCAATGCACAAGAGTGCCTGTGGCTGCTCATCATCCTCATGGTTGATACTACACTTAATAAAGACCTTAGCAGCTCAGTAGTTGTGCAGTGCACCTTGGGGTCTTAGTTTGTGCTTTCCTCATGACAGGTGATACTAAGAATCATTTCTATGCTTCTTTGCCATGTCGTATATTTCTTGTGAGTTGTCTGTTCATGTCTTTACCCATTATGTTTTCTTATTGTTGAATGTCTCAGTATATTTTTTACACAAGTTTGTTTTAGACATATATCTTCCAGAGATTCCCCCAGTGTTTGACTTGTCTTTTCATTTCCTTTATATGATTTTTTTTTTTACAGAGAAATTTACTATAGTCCACATCAGGTTTTCTTCCATGGATTTCTTGTTGTTATTGTTTGTTTGCTTGGTAGCTGGGATTGAACCCAGAGCTTAACCACTGAGCCACGTCCCCATCTTTTATGGATTTTTTTTTGCGGGGGCTACATATAAAACCTTATCATGAAACATGTGGTCATGCATATCTTCTGGAGTTTTAGTGTTTCACATTTTAAATTCAAGTCTAGGGAGTATTTTGATAGATTCTGGCATCCAGATATGTGGCTTCTTGAAGTGTATTCTTTTGCAGTCAGTGCTGTCTAGTCTAGGTTTATAAATAGCTTGTTGGGAATTTCCAGAATGCACTGAATCTTCAGATCAGATTTGAGATAATTTCATCTTAATTATATTGAGACCTGAGCAAAGACTATCTCTGCATTTATTTATATTTCATTTGATTTCTTTATAAACATTTCAAGATTTTCTGAAAGTATGGTTGTACTTTAAGATTTACATGTAAGTACTTCAAATTTGGGGTCTCTATTTTAAATATTAATGCTTTAAAATTTTTCTTATTCCAGTTTATAAATTTCACTGTTTCCCCTACATGATGGCTGAATTATAGGAAATCAGTGAAATTTTGTGTATGGGTCATGTCCTTTGCTACTTGCTATCTCCATCCATTCTGATCAAGACATAGGATGGTAGGCTCTATTTCTTTTCGATTTCCAAAATCATGACCTGGAATAGTCAGAACTATGAATTTAAGAGCTTCATTGTGCCTAGCACAAGGGGGTGCAGCTCTGAACAGTGAACACCCAGCATCCTGCACTGCCCACAGTGGTCAGCAGGGGGCACTCAGAACAACTTTCTCTGATCAACTGCTTTTGGGGGCTGTGTTCTGTGCCCTAATCCAACTTCCTTCTTCTGGGGATCCACCTGAGAGATGCCACATCTAGGGACTCCTAGAGGCTCTATCTAAGGTGTAGACCAGAGGTTTTTTTTTTCCATTTTTTTTTTTAAATCCTGGGGAGACACCTGGAAAGATACCATGGACTGGGGATGCCTGGTGGATATGTCTATGATGATGACCAGAGCTTCCTTCTCCTTGGCACCTACCCATGGAGGCTCCACTGTGGATTCAGGATGACTGAGGTCCATGTGAGGAAAACATGAGGAAGAAGCTTCCTGTGCACTGCCTGATGGGCTGAGAAGTAAGTTCTGCCATGTTCTTTACTTTCTCAGGTAATATTTTAGGAGAACTTATTTTACAACAGTATTTCTTACTGAGGCTTTGGCTGCTCATTATCATGGTATGTCAATGTATTTTGTGTGGCTTGAGTGTCTGAGGACACAAATGCCCCCTCAAGATGGTGCAGGGAGGACCCAGTGCCTGGAGTCTCACTGGGGCCTGAGGGTAAGGGCTCATGAAAATGCAGCAAGAAGCTCTCAGGAGCCTCTAGGATGAGAGATGCAAAGATTATGATGGATTGTACTACCTGAATCCTGGGTAACTGCAGAATCCTCATTGCAGTTACCAGAGCCTTCTACAGTGAGGGCAACATAGGTCAAATGACAGACTGTGCTACCCATTATTCTTGGGGACCTGCAACTTGCAGAGACCTCTGCAGAGAAGGCTGTACTGACAAAAAATGAAACTATGCTGCCAATTACTTTTGGGTGCCTGCTCTGCCCAGGAGCCTCTGGGGGTGAGAAGTGTAAGGGCAGAATACCAGACTTCAATGCTCAGAATCTCTGGGGATGCCTGCATACCCTGTAACCCTGTAAGTCCCAGAGGATTTGGTGGTGATGGTTTTGTTGATAGAGCTCACTTCCTAGAATCTCCAGGGTCCCAGGGAAAGAATGGGGTCTTCATCTCCTGTGATCCTCACCAGGAATGTGCAGTGAAACCCTAGACTGCATTATCCAGAACCCTCAGGGACTGCAGCTCCCAGAATCCTCTGTGGTGAGTGGGCAAACTATTGAACTGCATTAGTCACAATTCTAAGGGGGAATTTGAGTTTCAGAATTTTCTGCAGTGAGTAGGAAAAACACAGGACTGTATTATCCACAAATCTCGGTATCAGCAGCTCTCAGGATCCTCTGTTGTGAGGACTGTTGGACTGAGAGCTTAACTACAGTATCCAGAGTCCTTGGTGAGGTGTGTTTCCCAGGTGAGTATGCAGCCTGCAACTCCCAGAGGCCTCCCAAGTGAGAGTTGTGAATTATACAGGTCAGACTATACTACCTACAATTCCTGGGGACACACTGGTGAATGTGCTGCCTGCAATTCCAGGAGGCTTCCACAGTGAGGTCTTCAGTACCAAGTCAAGCATGTGGCCTTCAGTTCTCATGGCCCTTGCAGTAAGGGCATGTAGGCAAAACACTGGACTACCTTCTCCAGAATCCTCAGGGGGGAATCACAGTTCCAGGATCTGCAATAGTGAGGGTTACAGGGTAGGGAGCTGAACTACACTACCTAGAATTCTTGGACGTGCCCGTGTCCATGTGGCCTGGAACTCTCAGAGGCTTCCACACTGAGGGCTATGGAGGCAGAAGACAGGACTATGCTACCCAGAATCCCTGGGGGCCTACAGCTCCCAGACACCTACCTTTTGAGTACTGCTGGGGCAAGCTTTGTATTGCACTACACAGACTCCCAGGGGTGTCTAGGCAGGCTTGTGCTACACAGATCCCAGAGCTTTGATGGTGAAGTCCACTTAGGTAGGATGGACTGCGCAACCCAGAATAATCAATGGCCTACAGCTCTCATAGACCTCTGCTGTCAGGGCTGACTGAGTAGAACTGACTACAATACTCAGAATTCCTGGATGCTCCAAGCTCTAAGTAGTCACTGTACAGTTGAACATAGCACCAGGCTATAATACCCATTATCCTTGGGGGCTTGCAGCTCCCAGAATCCACTGTAGTGATGCTGCATGGGCAGAACATCAGACTACACTGTCCAGAATCCCTAGGGATGCCTGAATGACTTTGTAGCCTGCAATTTCTAGAGACCTCTGCAGTGGGGGCTGCATTGTAGAAGACTGGATTACACTTCCCAGAATCCTGGGTGGGGGTATGAGGTTGAATGTGCTACTTGAAGCCCCCATAGACTTCTGGAGTGAGGGCTGAGTGGGCAGAATTCCAGGCTACACTGTTCAGAATCACTAGGGGTGCCTGAGTAGCCTACAGCTCACAGAGACATCTGCAGCTGGGATGCAATGTGGAATTCAAGACTGCACTACCCAGAATCCTGGTGGTATGAGGGTGAATGTGCTACTTGCAACCTCTAGTCTCCTGGGGTGAGGGCTGCATGGGTAGAACACCAGAGTCCACTGCCAGGGTTCTCCAGGGTGTCTGGGCCAGCACATGGCACACAGCTTCCATGGTCCTGAAGGCAAAGACTGTGTGAGCAGAGCACCAGACTACACTGTCCAGAAACCCCGAGAACCCTGAATCTGTGTGGCCTGCAGCTCCCAGAGGCATCCATGGTGAGAGCTGGACAGGCAGGACAGACTGAATGATCTAGAATGCTCTCATAGGCTACTGGTAATTTGGTCTGAGCTCAGGTTCTTCTACCCTCCTACAGTGATCACCCTGGGCTGGGAATTAACAGATTTTCTTAAAACCCTTGATTCTGAATTGGAGCAGTCCCTGGCTAAGTCACTCTGTCTCAAAGACTACACGTCCCAGAAGCCTCTGAGGTGGTCTGTTTCTGGCCTCTGCCCTTGGGCTGAGGGTCTAGACTCCCTGTAGCTGCCTCCCTCTGTGCCTCTGCCTGCCTGTCTCAGGATGCTGCAGCACTTGGCCTGGTGGAGTGCAGCAAGGGGGTCTCCTGGACTCCATTTCTCCTCTTCTGAGATTCCACTCCTCAGGTGCCACAGCCAGACCTAGTTAGAGCAATGGGAACATATTTTATTAATTAACTGCTGAGGGTGGAAAAAGGTGCTGACATTCACCAGGGAGCCAGGACAGGCCCTGCCTCTGAGCTGTGAGGAGCTCCTGCACAGCGCATGGCCAAAGGGGCGTGGTCAATAAGGGGCAGGGCCTTGCCGCCATCTTTAATGCTGCTTCTTTGATAGTGAGGAGCTGGCTTTCTCCTCAGGACCAACCTGGGAGAGCCTCATTCCTGGGAGTGTTGGGTCACTCCACAGGGAGGGGCAGAGCTCCCTTCTCAGAGCAGATTGAGAGAGACATCCAGGTTGCGGACTCTCGTGGGTCATGCCTCCAGGGGCTCACGGAGCTCCCTTCTCAGAGCAGCCTCAGCGTTGATTCTTGGCTTAGGGACTTTCGTGAGTCATGTCTCTAGGGATGCCTGGGGTCCCTTCTCCTCAGCAGCCTGAGAGAGACACTTGGTGTGGGGACCCTCGTGGGCCACATCTCTAGGGGTGCCTGGGGCTCCCTTCAACTCAGAATGGCCTGAGGGAGATACCTGGTGCGGGCACCCTCTTGGGTCATGTCTCTAGGGACGCCCAGGGTTCTGTTCTCCTCAGAGTAGCCTGAGGTAGATGCCTGGTGTGGGGACCATTTTGGGTCACATTCTAGAGACACTGGGGGGCTCCCTCACCCTTACAGCAGCCTGAGGGAGATGCCAGGCCTGAGGAGCCTCGGGGGTCATGTCTCTAATTAGGCTGGGGGTTCCCTTCTCCTCTGAGCGGCCTGGGGCAGACGCTAGGGTTGCTGTACGCCAGGGTTGCTGTGCGTGGCCGAAGGGGGCATGGCCAACCAGGGGCGGGGCCTCAGCGCCATCTTTAAGGCCGCCTCCTTGAGAGTGAGGAGCTGGCTCCTCCCTCAGGACTAATCCAGGAGAGCCCCAGTCCTCGAGTGTTGGGTCACTCCACAGGGAGGGGCAGAGCTCCCTTCTCAGAGCAGATTGAGAGAGACACCCAGGTTGCGGACTCTCATGGGTCATGCCTCCAGGGACTCACGGAACTCTCTTCTCCTCAGAGCAGTCTCAACGTGGACTCTTGGCTTAGGGACTTTTGTGAGTCCTGTCTCTAGGGATGCCTGGGGTTCCATTCTCCTCAGAGCAGCCTGAGGGAGACGCCTGGTTTGGGGACCCTCTTGGGTCACATTCTAGGGACACTGCAGGGCAGCCTCATCCTTACTGCAGCCTGAGGGATATGCCAGGCCTGGGGAGCCTCCTGGGTCATGTCTCTAAGTAGCCCCGGGTTCCCTTCTCCTCAGAGCTGCCTGGGGGGGTTGCCAGGGTTGCTGTGCTTGGCCAAAGGGGGCGTGGTCCATAAGGGGTGGGGCCTCGCCGCCATCTTTAATGCTGCCTTTTTGAAAGTGAGGAGCCTGCTTCCCCCTCAGGACCAACCCGGGAGAGCCCCATTCCTGGGAGTGTTGGGTCACTCCACTTGGAGGGGCAGAGCTCCCTTCTCAGAGCAGATTGAGAGAGACCCAGGTTGGGGACTCTGGTGGGTCATGCCTCCAGGGGCTCACGGAGCTCACTTCTCCTCAGAGCAGCCTCAGCGCGGACTCTTGGCTTAGGGACTTTTGTGAGTCATGTCTTATGGATGCCTGGGGCTCCCTTCTCCTAACATTGGCCTGAGGGAGACGCCAGATGTGGGGAGCCTTGTGGGTAACAACTCTATGTAGGCCCTGGCTTTTCTTCTCCTCAGAGTGGCCTGAGGGAGATGCCTGGTGTGTGGACCCTCCTGGTTTATGTCTCTTTGGATGCCTGGTGTTCCCTTCTCCTCTGAATAGCCTGGGGAAGATGCCTGGCTTGGGGACCCTCATGGGTTATATTTTTAGAGAAGTCTGGGGTTTTGTGCTCAGAGCAGCCTGAGGAGATGCATAGCATGGGGACCCTCATGGGTCATGTCTCTAGGGACACCTGTGATTCCCTTTCCCTCAGAGCAGCCTCAGAGATGGCTCAGAAGGTTCTGGCAGCTCTGGTAGCCGGTGAGGGGATGGTGGGAAGCATGAGGAGCAAACCCTGTCCTGGACCTGAGAGCTGAGGGCAGCCTTGGCTGTCAGCCCCACTCTGTCCTTCACAATTTCATCCTGGCTCCCTGTGCAGCAGTGACCCTTCCTTAGGCTGTGACCCTCATCATCTTAACATAGTGACCCAGGGTGGTTTCTAGGGAAACTGGCAGGGAGGAAGGAGGAATGTGTAGGGAGGGAGGAATGTACAGCCTAAGGGAAGGGGGACCCCAGTCCACTTCCTTGTTTTCCTTAGTGTTTAAATGGTTTGCTTTTTCTTGCAGTGTTAAAATAGTAGAAAAAAATGGAAAAGTACGTATGTTAACAGCCCACTATGTTATTTTCAAAAATTTTTTTTAATTTTTATTTTTGGGTACTGGGGAATGAACTCAGTACTTATCTTTTTTGTTGTTGTTGTTGCATGTGACCACTGAGCCATATCTCCAGCCCTATTTTGTATTATAGAGACAGGGTTTTACTGAGGTGCTTCATGCCTTGCTTTTGCTGAGGCTGGTTTTGAAGTTGAGATCCTTCTGCCTCAGCCTTTTGAGCCTCTTGAGTTTAAATATATTACTTCTAACAAAGCCAGAATTTATTAAAAATACATCTCATGTTTTTTGTGGAACCGAACTCATGAACCACATTTTTCTTTTTCTTTAATCTCTGCTTAGTTTTTTTTTCAATTTTTTTTTTAGTTGTAGAAGGGCACAATACATTTATTTTATTTATTTATTTTTATGTGGTGGTGAGGATCAAAACCAGTGCCTCACACATGGTAGGCAAGCGCTCTACCACTGAGCTACCACAGCCACACATTTTTCTTTTGGTGGAGAGTTTAATTAGCAAGAAGCTACCCCTCCAGGACCCTCTTGCTAAGGCCTTCCCCTCCAGACCCTGCCTCTCCTCTATACCCCACCTATATTCTATGGCCCTGCTTGTCCTCCTGAACCACCCTTCCCCCTCTTTCCTACCCTGCCTCTCCTCTAGGTCCTACTCATGTTCCAGGGCCTGTCCCTTCCTCAGGTCCCACCCCTCTGTGAAGCCCTGCCCCCATGTGACTCATTCTCCCCCTCCTTCAGACCCTGTCTCTTCTCCAGATCTTTCCCTTCTTCCTGTCCTGCCCCTCCTGCAGACCTAACCCCTCCTCTTTAAAACATTTTTTTGTTGTTGCACACGGACACAATGCCTTTATTTTTTTTGTTTATTTTTATGTGGTGCTTAGGTTTGAACCCAGTGCCTCACACATGCTAGGCAAGTGCTCTACCACTGAGCCATAACCCCAGCCCAGCCCTCCTCCTCTTTAAGACCCTGACTCTTCTCCAGACCCCACTTATTTTCCAGCCCCCCCTCCTCCTGACCTTCCGTCCCCCTCCTCTAGACTCTGCCCCTGCTAGTCTAGGATGAGCAGCTCCCTGGCTGCTGTGCTAATTGACATTATATTTGTAATGGTGCACAAATAACATCTGTTGTATAAACATTGACATCCTGCATTGGATGAATTATCTTGACTAGTATGAAAATTTGACATACCATAAAATAAATTTAGAAAAGTCACCTTTCTGTCTCTTTTATTCTCTATAGATCATGAACATTTGAAATAAAATCAGAATTTGTTAAAGGGCAGATGACAGCCAGCCTTGAGCCCTGATGATCCCAGGATCCCATCCAGTGGGAGAACTCTACATATCAGTCCAAGCTTTTGTATGCTAATTGATTTATTTTTCTTATTTTAGAGTTATTTTGCTATGTAATTCCCCATGGCCTTTGGTTCTGTGTAATAGGTTTTTGCTATTCAATTTTTAATTAATATTCTTTCAATTTTCTACAGAATTTTTAAAGTATTTTTTTAGTTGTCAGTGGATCTTTTTATTTTATTTATTTATTTTGTTTATTTATATGTGGTACTGAGGATTGAACCCAGGGCCTAACACATGCCAGGCAAATTCTCTGCCTTTGCGCCACAACTCTAGCCCTGTATAGGATTTTTAATTCTGTGAACTTCTATTTTTTATTCATTTTCTATTTGATTACACCAATAAGGAATATTTTAATAATTTATTTTAGCTTAGTTTGTTTTTGATTGAGAGAATTGTTTTGTTTGAGAGAATTGTCTTGTTTGGAAAGGCTCATAATCAAATGATTTTAATTAATTTCCATTTATTAAGACATGTTTGAGACTGGGTGTGCAGCTCAGTGGCAGAGCACTTGCCTGGCATGTGAGAGGCCATGGAGTCCATCCCAGCAACACACACACAGAAGATGTCTTTGACAGGACTCAAGCATGAGAGATAGTTTCAAAATATCATGTATTGGGGCTGGGATTGTGACTCAGCAGTAGAGCACTCGACTAGCACGTGCGTGGCCATGGGTTTGATCCTCGGCACCAAATAAAAATAAGTAAATAAAACAAAGGTATTGTGTTGAACTACAACTAAAAATAAAGAAAAAATTTTTAAAAAAGATCATGTATTTACACATATACACATATACCAAAGTGCCTCTTCCAATTATTCTAAGAAAATTTCAAATCAGTTTTAAAAGAGAAGAGGGATGATGATATTTTTAATGTTAACTATTGATATTTCATGATATTTAAAACCACTATAGATGAAATCTCCTGAGATGCAAATCATTACAAAATGTAAGAGACAAGTCAGTAGCTGCTTTTTTGTAATTCAGATACATTTACTAAAAATAAGCTTTTTTAAAAACAGATATTTTCTTCTTTTCAAATTTAGAAAGCATTTCCATATGTCCTATTAAAGTTCTATATTCATCAGAAAGTTCTCTTATTCCTTGCATACAAAGGGATGGGTTTTCTAATGAGCATGATACTTTATGTTGTCAGAAATTCTTGTGGGAGAACTCTTTAAGTGTTTTGCCTCTGTTCAAAATATAATTTAAAAATATATCAATTTGCTTTTGATTTCAGAAATTTGTCTTATTTTGAAATTATGTATTTATTAGTATTTAGGGGTATTTCATGTAGGAAATGCCATGATTACATTGTATTCTAATGTTGGTGCCCCTATGTGCTTATAAGGTGGCTTTCAGAATGCAGTTGAGTATCTCTCTGATATTTGTTGGATTCATTAGAAAAGTACATGCACTTTTTTTTTAAAAAAAATATTTATTTATTTATTTTTCGGTGGACACAACATCTTTGTTTGTATGTGGTGCTGAGGATCGAACCCGGGCCGCACGCATGCCAGGCGAGCGCGCTACCACTTGAGCCACATCCCCAGCCCCTAGTACATGCACTTTTGATCATATTTAAATGGTTTCATTTGAATTATTAGAAGCAGAAATCAGACATGTTAGTGTTGTGAGCTGAACAAAGTGCAGGTTTACTTTAATCATTTTGAGGAGGTTGACATAATGGCTTCTGCCTTGTTCTGTACCTGCCATAGTTGTCAGATGTCTCACCTGGAGAATTTTTTTTGGCACTGGGGATTAATCCCAGGGCCTTGCTTGTGCTATGCAAGCCCTGAACTACCTATGTCCCCAGTCTTTGTTACAATTTCATTTTGAGACAGGGTCTAGCTGAATTGCTAATGTCAGCCTCAAATTTGTGATCCTTTTGCTTTATCCTCCCAAATAGCTGAGATGACAGGCATGAGTCAAAGTGTCTGGCTTGTCCTGGAGGATTTTGATGTCAGTATCATATGTTTCCAATGTGTTAGTAATTTCTAAGCTAGATTATGTTCATTTTTCTTATCAACAGTCAATAAAGCCTTTTGTTTTTTGATGGTATGCTTAATGTGAACATGGTTTATGATGTGACACCAGTGTTTATGGTGATCTAGCTATGCAATACATTGTAAGGAGAGTATTTTGATTCTGAGAGTCTCAAGTGTTTTAGGTCCAACATGTTTCCTTTAGAGGAGTGATTATTCATTTTCTATTTGATTACAAAAATAAGACACAAATTCTCTTTTTTTGTGTGGTTCTGGGGGTTGGTCCTAGGGACTCCTGCATGCTAGAAAATCTTTCTACTTCTCCAGTCCCATAGATCCTTTAGTTGTCATTAGCTTCATGATGAGCTAGTGACAATAAAATTACTTAGAAGTTCAACTAGATTTAGACTCATACAAGAGTGTGGGCATCCATAGCTCCTTGTGATTTCTAAAAGGTAGAGTGTTTTCTCACAACACAGCAGCATCTAATATAATTTCTGGACCAAGCTGACACCTCTGCTTCTCTTGGCTGAACACTTCCTGCAGAGTTCTTGGCGGAGATGACTATTTCTTTGACTATTTGTCACAGTCACAAATATTTGATTATATTGCTGCTAAAAAGGTATGCATAGAAATAAAATAGAGACATATATATATATATAAAGTCACTCTTTCAGGAAAGTTAAACCAGGAGTTGAAATAGAATCTCTAAAATGTCATTTTTTTTCCCTCTAGGGATCAAGTTTTAAGAAGGCAAACCTAGAACTTAGTGACAGCATAAAAATATAAGGAGTTTACTTATGTTATTACTTCCACATGAAATATGTAAAAGAAGCACATATTTTGAATTTTATATTAGTTAGAACTATTTGATTTTTGTGTTACGAATGTTCATAATAAAATACAGAACTAGCTAAGAGTGTCAGTTACCAGTAATTAACTGTATGAATAATTAAACAAGTAATTGTTTGAGAAAATATAACCATGTCCTAAGGTTTTACTTTAGAGTAATTTAATGGTGTTTTTTTTTTGTTGTTGTTTGTTTGTTTTTGGTGTGGGGGTACTGGGGATTGAATCCAGGGGCACTTAATCATTGAGCCACATCCCCAGCCCTTTTTTATATTTTATTTAGAGACAGGGTCTCACAGAGTTACTTAAGGCCTCACTAAGTTGCTGAGGCTGGCTTTGAACTCGAAATCCTCCTGCCTCAGCCTCCCAAGATGCTGAGATTACAGGCATGTGCCACCATGCCAGGCTTAGTTTTATCTTTATACAGAAATTGAAAAGAAAGTGCAGAGATTTCCCAGGTAGCCTCAACCTGGTTTCTTCCCTTGTTATGACTTAGGTGAGCTGTCTCTAAAGTGTTAACATCTTAGACCATTTGTCATGAAGAAAAAATAATGGTATGTTAACATTAACTGAAGTCACATATCCTTTGGATTCTCATTTCTGTGTCTTCCTGTTCTAGGATCTCATCTAGGAGCCAACATGACATCCAGTCATCATGTCTCCATAGACTTCTCTTGGCATGACAGTTTCTATGAACTTCCTTGTTCTGATGACCTTGAGAGCATTGAGGACGACTTGTCAGGTATTTTTTAGAATTTTTTTTGAATTTTCCTTTTTTTTCATATTTAAACTGGGGCTGTGGGTCTGGGGGAGGCAGGTCACAGAGGTGAAGAGCTGCTCTGTCATCTCTTGTCCTTATTGTCCTATTAGTATTGACTGTGCTCACCTTGCTGAGGCAGTGCCTTTCAGGTTTCCTTGTGTTTCTCATATTTAGCCTGGGGCTATTGGACTGGGGAAGCTGGTCACTGAGATGAAAAGCAGCTCTATCATCTCATGCCCTCAAGGTGAAATGGTAGTATTGATTGTGCTCACCTGCTTGAAGAAGTGCCTTTCAGGTTTCTTACTGTGAGGTTACTCTTTTTTTGCATGTCCACATTGTCTGTTCTTCTGGAGGAAGTCATAATGCAGAGCCCACGCTTAGGGATCAGAGAGTTATCTCTACCTCCTTGATGACTGTGTCTCTCTCAATTATATGAAATTCTTCTGCACAAGAGGTTTCTACTCAACCTCATTTGTTTGTGTATTCAGTCATTTATATATATCAGTCATCTGGATAGTTTCCTTAAGCTGTTTTTTGTCCCCCCCCCCCCCCCCCCTTTTTAAAATACTACTTTCCTGCTCAATTCATCCCTACTTTAACCATTGGGAATTCTTTCCATTGGAGATCTTTCCATTATCTCCTGTTGTCCTTTAACATATTTTCTGGTTTTGTCCCAAAGTTTTTTCTTTCTGATATTTAAATTACACTGACTTATATATTTACTGTCTTACTCTTAGTATCAGCCGTTTCTTCAGAGTCCTGGCTCCTTTGATTAGAGAGTGATATTAAAATCTTTCATCTGTCTGGGGCTGTGGCTCAGTGGTAGTGCACTCATCTGACATGTGTGAGGCACTGGGTTCAATCCTCAGCACCACATAAAAATAACAAATAAAATAAAGGTCTTTAAAAAGTCTATAAAACATATTTCATCTTGCATCTTGATCCACACAACTGACAATGTAAAGAAGTGTATATGTATTCTAATCTTTTCATATCCCCTAGTTATAACTATGTTTATGTGGAACCATCTGTGAATGTTTTAAGCAAAATGTGAGTTTATACTCATCTGCAGTCAGTGGATTCTGACCCCTTATGACATAGATCCCTCTGCCTTCACCCCTTGTTTATCATAACTTCTCACCCCATCTAGCTCCCAGTTTCTGACATATAATTAATTCATTGTTTCATTATGAGCAATGAATTTATTATTGCTCCAGATTATGGGCTTTGACATAATAAGAAATACACATTCAGGGCTGGGGATGTGGCTGAAGCGGTAGCGTGCTCTCCTGGCATGCATGTGGCCCAGGTTCGATCCTCACCACCACATACAAAAAGATATTGTGTCCACCGAAAACTAAAAGAAAAAAAAAAAAAATACACATTCAGCCTCTGCACGCAGTTCCTGGTGCAGCACTCCTAAAATCTTCATATTTTCTGAGTGACAGAGGTGTTAGGAGCATTTTTTGTTCTAATATTGATTCTTTTACCTTGGTTATTTGCACAGAGCTCCTAAATCCTGTAGAATCTCCTGGGGGCCTAGGAGGGGCTTGTGCTTTAATAAGGACTTTTGGTGGGCTCTAGGGCAGCTTCAGGATGGAGGATGGTCATGAGAAAAACCACAGGAAGGGTGGTGCACCCCAACTCCATGTAGATGGAGACTCCTGTGCTGGGAGACTCCTGGGCCTCATCCTGCACAACTTTTCCTCTGTAATTTGGTTTTTTCTAGAATGTCATAAAAGGTAAACCATACAGCATGTAGCCTCTTCAGCCTGGCTTATTTTACTTAACAGTGTACCAGGTAGGATTTATCTATGTCTCTGTGTAGGGTGGCAGTTCATTCCTTTATATTCTGTGTTGGTTATGCATTCAGCTATGGGAGGACGTTCTTATTTATGATCTGATCAGCATCATAGAGCTGCTATGCATAATTACATGCTAGTTTTGTTTTGACATACTTTTTCAAAGAATTTCTCTAAATGAAGATAATTTATAGGGACACTGTTGGGTCACAGATTGGACTTTTTTGCTTTGGGAAGAACTGGCACATCATCTTCCAAAGTGGCCATGCCACATGTTCTCCTAGTAATGCCTGAGACTGCTGGTATCTCACATCCTGCAGCTGTTGGTGCACTGCTGTTTCTTAGAGTTCAGCAGTTCTAATAGCTGTGCCATACTTCCTCACTATCATTTTAATTTATGATTCCCTGATGATATGGGATGCTGAACATAATTTTGTATAACTATTTGCCATGTTTTACAGAGTAGGAAAAAAAATTGTGTGTGTGTGTGTAGTGCTGGGGATTGAACCCCAGGCCTCACATAAACTAGGCAAGTGCTCTACCACTGAGTTATATCTCATCCTTTAAAAAATTTCCTAGGCTGGGCTCAAGTTTGCAATCTTCCTGTCCCAGCCTTTTGAGTAAATGGGATTGTTGGCCTGCAACAGTGCACTTCATAAAAATTGAACTTTATAAAGTCCATGTTATTGGTATTTTTTTTTTTTTCAGTCAGTTGGCATTTGGTATTGTGAGTTAAAACTCATCATCAAGGACTGGGGAAGTAGCTCAGTATTAGAAAGTTTGTATAGCATGTGTGAGGCCCTGCATTCAATCCCTCATACCAGAAACAAATATACACTACCATCACTAAATCTAAGATCACATAGATTTTCTTATTTCTTTTCAGATTTCTTTTAGTTTTACCACATTTTAGTTATGGACTATTATGAGTTAATTTTTGTAGGAGTTTCTGTTTTTGTCTACATTCATTTCACTCAATATGGTTTGAATAACTTGTTCAATCACCATTTCTTAAAAAACAAGGATACTGGGTTTCAGTTTAGTTTGAATTTCCAAAATCTTGGCCTTGAGTAATCTAGATACAGTACTGAATTTCATCCATTTCTCAGGAATGTCAGGGGGTGCCCATACACCACTGAATTGAAGCATTCTGTGCTGGGTCCTAATGACCACCAGAGGGTATGTGCCACCTTCCTGGATATGGCAGTGTCATAATATTGTTATGGTGGAGTGATAATGCTAACATGTTGTCCATGTGCAGCCTCTAATGCTAATGTAGTAGTCTTTGATGCTATTGTGTCCACATGTGGCCTCTGATACAAATATAGTATTTGTAGAGTGGACTTGAACACTAATACAACAGCTTCCATGTTAATATAATGTCCACATCATGACCTCTAATACTAAAATAATATTCACAACATGGCATCAAAAACTAATATAATAGCTGCCCTATGGTCTCTAATACAAATATAATATATATACTATAACATCTAAAACAAAATAGTATCTCCCTATAATCTTTAATACCAATTTGATATCCATAGTGTAGCATCTAAGGCTAATATAATAGCTGCCCTGTGTCCTTTCATGTTCTTATGGTATTCATAGCTATTGTGGTTTAGATATGAGTTGTCCTTTAAAAATCTCATATGTGAGTCAATGAGAGAAAATTTAGATGTGTAATGACTGGATCCTGAGAGCATTAACCTGCATCAGTGCACCAACCTAATGAAAGCATTAACCTAATTATCCACTGATAGGGATTAACTGGGTGGTAACTGTAGGATATAAAGATAAAGATTAGGGTATAAAGATAAGATTCTGATGGATGAAAACATGGGATGATGGGCTCTATTTTAGCTAAAATATGCAAACGTATGTTGAATAACCAGAACAGTGAATTTCTGAGGTTGTGCATCAGGACTAGGTAGTGGCACAGCTCTCTGCAACACTAAACAAGCTAATCAATCAACAGAATCCAAGCTCAGGATGCATTTGCAACCTGAGGAAAGAGGAAATTAAAATTGGGACGGGGGTATGAAGCTGTAGCATAATGTCCTCTAAGCTAATCATAGGTGGGTCACAGGGGCCCTAATGACAGCCACCTCCAGGTTCTCCCCTAGATGTGGTTCTGTGGGGATCCTGGAGTTGCCTCCATGTTTGTCTGTTGTTCCCCAGGAAGCTCCTATGAACAAAGATGCAGGCCTGGGTTGTTGTGCTTGCATTTTTCTGAGTTTACCGCCCACATCCAGAACTTTTTAATTTCTTTCCATAGGCAGCAACTGCATACTGAGCCTGAGTTTATCAGCTGCATTTACAGGTGTTTCTATTCAGAATTCACTTTTCCCTCTGTGAGGTGTGCAAAGGTAAAGGCAGTTCAGGGTCCAGACCAGAGTAGAGAACTGGGGGAGCTCAGAGACACCAGGGCCTCCATGGCATGGGTTCATAGCAGTTATGCTATTTGTTCACCCATTGAAGCACATCCTGATTGCTTAAGGTATTGGGGCATTGTGAATAGAACTACTATATGTAATTGCCTGCTGTTATCTAGATATACATTTTTGAGGCAGTTTTCTATATTTTTAGGACCATATGGTGATACCATGTCTAACTTTGGGGAAAATCGCCAGTTTTTTTGATAGTGGTGAGCTGTTGTGTGCTGTACCAGCAATGCATAAGAGTTCCTGTGGCTGCTCATCATCCTCATGGTTGATACTGCACTTAGTAAAGACCTTAGCAGCTTAGTAGTTGTGCAGTGCACCTTGGGGTCTTAGTTGGTGCTTTCCTCATGACAGGTGATACTAAGAGTCATCTCTATGCTTCTTTGCCATCTTGTATCTTTCTTGTGCATTGTCTGTTCAGATCTTTACCCATTATGTTGTGTTATTGTTGAGTGTCTTACTATATTTTGTACACAAGTTTGTTTTAGACATATAGTTTCCAACGTTTCCCCCCAGTCTTTGACTTGTCTTTTTATTTCCTTAATATGATTTTTTTTTTTTACAGAGCAGTTTAATACAGTCCACATTATCAGGTTTTTCTTTCAAGGATTTGTTGTTGTTATTGTTTGTTTGTTTGGTAGCAGGGATTGAACCTAGGGGTGCTTAAGCACTGAGCCACATCCCCAGCTTTCATGGATTTTTTTTGGTGGGGCTGTATTTAGAACCTCATCATGAAACACGTGGTCATGCACATCTTCTAGAGTTTTACAGTTTCCCATTTTAAATGCAAGTCTAGAGAGTATTTTGATAGGTTCTGGCGTCCATATGTGTGGCTTCTTGAAGTGTGTCCTCTTGCGGTCAGTGCTGTCTAGTCTAGGTTTAAAAACAGTTTGGTGGGAATTTCTGGAATGCACTGAATCTTAAGGTCAGGTTTGAGATAATTTCATCTTAATTATATTGAGACCTGAACAAAGTATATCTACATTTATTTATATTTCATTTGATTTCTTTCTAAACATTTCAAGATTTTCTGAAAGAATGATTGTACTTTAAGACTTACATGAAAGTACTTCAAATTTGGGGTCTCTATTTGAAATATTAATGTTTTAAAATTTTTCTTATTCCAGTTTATAAATTTCACTGTTTCCTCTACATGATTGCTGAAATCAATGAAATTTTGTCTATGGGCCATGTATTTTGCTGCTTGCTATCTCCATTCATTCTGATCAAGACATAGGATGATAGGCTCTTTTTCTTTTTGATTTCCAAAATCATGACCTGGAATAGTCAGAAGTATGAATTTTAGAGCTTCACTGTGCCTAGCACAAGGGGGTACAGCGCTGAACAGTGAACACCCAGCATCCTGCACTGTCTACAGTGGCCAGCAGGGGGCCACTTTCTCTGATCAATTGCTTTTGGGGGCTGTGTTCTGTGCTCTAATCAAATTTCCTTCATCTGGGGACCCACCTGAGAGATGCCACATCTAGGGACTCCTAGGGGCTCTATCTAAGGTGTAGACCAGTGTTTTTTTTTTAATCCTTGGGACACACCTATAAAGATACCATGGACTGGGGATGCCTGGTGGATATATCTATGGTGAGGACCAGAGCTTCCTTCCCCTTGGCACCTACCCATGGAGACTCCAAAGTGGATTCAGGATGACTGAGGTCAATGTGAGCAAAACATGAGGAAGAAGCTTCCTGTGCACTGCCTGTTGTACTGAGAAGTAAGTTCTGCCATGTTCTTTACTTTCTAGGTAATATTTTAGCAGAACTTATTTTACAACAGTATTTCTTTTTTAAATATTTATTTTTTAGTTTTCGGTGGGCACAACATCTTTATTTATTTTTATATGGTGCTGAGGATCAAACCCAGCACCCCAGCACATGCCAGGTGAGTGCACTATGGCTTGAGCCACATCCCCAGCCCCACAACAACAACTGTATTTCTTACTGAGGCTTTGGCTGCTCATTATCATGGTATGTCAATGTATTTTGTGTGGCTTGAGTGTCTAAGGACACAAATGCCCCCTCTAAGTGGTGCAGGGAGGGCCCAGTGTCTGGAGTCTCACTGGGGCCTGAGGATAAGGGCTCATGAAAATGCAGTAAATAGCTCTCAGGAGCCTCTAGGGTGAGAGATGTAAAAATTATGATGGGTTGCAGTACCCTGAATCCTGGCTAACTACAGAATCCTCATTGCAGTTACCAGAGCCTTCTGAAGTGAGGGAAATATGGGTCAAATGACAAACTGTACTACCCATAATTCTTGGGGACCTGCAGCTTGCTGAGACCTCTGCAGAGAGGGCTGAATTGACAAAATATCAAACTATGCTACCAATTACTTTTGGGTGCCTGCTCTGCCCATGAGCCTCTGGGGGTGAGAATTGCAAGGGCAGAATACCAGACTTCAATGCTCAGAACTTCTGGGGATGCCTATATACCCCGACTCTGTAAGTCCCAGAAGTTTCTGTGGTGACAGTTGTATTATTAGAGCACACTACCTAGAATCTCTAGGTTACCAGGGAAAGAATGGGGTCTTCAGCTCCTGTGATCCTCACCAGGAATGTGCAGGGAAACCCTAGACTGCATTATCCAGTATCATCAGGGACTGCAGCTCCCAGAATCCTCTGTGGTGAGTGGGCAAACTATTGAACTGCATTAGTCACAATCCTAAGGGGGAATTTGAGTTTCAGAATTTTCTGCAGTGAGTAGGAAAAACACAGGACTATATTATCCACAAATCTTGGTATCAGCAGCTCTCAGGATCCTCTGTTGTGAGGACTGTTGGACTGAGAGCTTAACTACAGTATCCAGAGTCCTTGGTGAGGTGTGTTTCCCAGGTGAGTATGCAGCCTGCAACTCCCAGAGGCCTCCCAAGTGAGAGTTGTGAATTATACAGGTCAGACTATACTACCTACAATTCCTGGGGACACACTGGTGAATGTGCTGCCTGCAATTCCAGGAGGCTTCCACAGTGAGGTCTTCAGTACCAAGTCAAGCATGTGGCCTTCAGTTCTCATGGCCCTTGCAGTAAGGGCATGTAGGCAAAACACTGGACTACCTTCTCCAGAATCCTCAGGGGGGAATCACAGTTCCAGGATCTGCAATAGTGAGGGTTACAGGGTAGGGAGCTGAACTACACTACCTAGAATTCTTGGACGTGCCCGTGTCCATGTGGCCTGGAACTCTCAGAGGCTTCCACACTGAGGGCTATGGAGGCAGAAGACAGGACTATGCTACCCAGAATCCCTGGGGGCCTACAGCTCCCAGACACCTACCTTTTGAGTACTGCTGGGGCAAGCTTTGTATTGCACTACACAGACTCCCAGGGGTGTCTAGGCAGGCTTGTGCTACACAGATCCCAGAGCTTTGATGGTGAAGTCCACTTAGGTAGGATGGACTGCGCAACCCAGAATAATCAATGGCCTACAGCTCTCAGAGACCTCTGCAGTCAGGGCTGACTGAGTAGAACTGACTACAATACTCAGAATTCCTGGATGCTCCAAGCTCTAAGTAGTCACTGTACAGTTGAACATAGCACCAGGCTATAATACCCATGATCCTTGGGGGCTTGCAGCTCCCAGAATCCACTGTAGTGATGCTGCATGGGCAGAACATCAGACTACACTGTCCAGAATCCCTAGGGATGCCTGAATGACTTTGTAGCCTGCAATTTCTAGAGAGTTCTGCAGGGGAGGGGGGGGGGCTGCCTTGTAGAAGGCTGGTTTATACTGCCCAGAATCCTGGGTGGGTGTATGAGGGTGAATGTGCTACTTGCAGTCTCTATAGGCTTCTGGAGTGAGGGCTGAATGGACAGAATTCCAGGCTACACTGTTCAGAATCACTAGGGTTGCCTGAGTAGCCTGCAGCTCACAGAGACCTCTGCAGCTGGACCTCTGCAGCTGGGCTGCATTGTAGAATACGAAACTGCACTACCCAGAATCCTGGCACTATGAGGGTAAATGTGCTACTTGCAACCCCTAGGCTTCTGGGGTGAGGGCTGCATGGGTAGAACATCAGAGTCCACTGCCAGGGTCCTCCAGGGTTCCTGGACCAGCACAAGGGAAACAGCTTCCATGGTCCTGAAGGGCAAAGACAGTGTGGGTAGAGCACCAGACTACACTGTCCAGAATCCCTAAGAAGCCCATCTGTGTAGCTTGCAGTTCCCAGAGGCATCCATGGTGAGAGCTGTATAGGCAGGACAGACTGAATGACCTAGAATGCTCCCAGAGGCTACTGGGAATTTGGTCTGAGCTCAGGTTCTTCTACCCTCCTACAGTGGTCATCCTGGGCTGGGAATTAACAGATTTTCTTAAAATCCCTGATTCTAAAATGGGGCAGACCCTGGCTAAGTCACTGTCTCAAAGACTACATGTCCCAGAAGCCTTTGAGGTGGTCTCTGCCCTTGGGCACCTGAGTGAGGGTCTAGACTCCCTGTGGAAGCCTCCCTCTGTGCCTCTGCCCACCTGGCTCAGGCTGCTGCAGCCCTTGGCCTGGTGGAGTACAGGGAGGGGGTCTCCTGGACTCCATTTCTCTTCTCCTGAGATTCCACTACTCATGGTGCCACAGCCAGACCTAGTTAAAGCAGTGGGAACAGATTTTATTCAGTAATAGCTGAGGGTGGAAGAAGGCACTGACATTCACCAGGGAGCTGGGAGAGGCCCCGCCTCTGAGCGGTGAGCAGCTTGGGGCTGGAGCACCTGCAAGTGGCCAAAGGGGCGTGGTCAAGAAGGGGCAGGGCCTTGCCGCCATCTTTAATGCTGCCTCCCTGAGAGTGAGGAGAGCTGGCTTCCCACTCAGGACCAACCCGGGAGAGCCCCAGTTCCCTGGAGTGTTGGGTCACTCCACAGAGAGGGGCAGAGCTCCCTTCTCAGAGCAGATTGAGAGAGAGACACCCAGGTTGGGGACCCTCGTGGGTCATGCCTCCAGGGACTCCCGGAGCTTACTTCTCCTCAGAGAAGCCTCAGCGGACTCTTGGCTTAGAGACTTCGTGAGTCATGGCTCTTGGAATGCCTGGGGTTTCTTTGTCCTCAGAGCATCCTAAGGGGGACACCTGTCTTGGGGATCCTCGTGTGGCATGTTTCTAGGGTTTCCTGAGGGAGATACCAGGGTTGGGAACCCTCACAGGTCATGTCTCTAAGTAGGCCTGGGGTTCCCTTCTCCTCAGAGCAGTCTGGAGGAGACGCCAGTGTGGGGACTCTCTTGGGTCACGTCTCTATTGACGCCCGGGGTTCCTTTCTCTTCAGAGCAGCCTGAGGGAGATGCCTGGTGTGGGGCAGCTCTATTTTGTATTATAGAGACAGGGTTTCACTGAGTTGCTTTGTGCCTTGCTTTTGTTGAGACTGGTTTTGAATTCAAGATCCTTCTGCCTCAGCCTTCTGAGCCGCTTAGGTTTAAATATATTACTTCTAACAAAGCCAGAATTTATTAAAAATACATCCCCTGTATTTTTAATAATGAACCACATTTTTTCTTTAATCTTTGCTTAGTTTTGTCCAATTTTTTTTTTAGTTGTAGAAGGGCAGAATACATTTATTTTATTTATTTTTATGTGGTGCTGAGGATCAAACCCAGTGCCTCACAGATGCTAGGCAGGCACTCTACCACTGAGCTACCACTGCCACACATTTTTATTTTGGTGGAGAGTTTAATTAGCAAAAAGCCACCCCTCCAGGACCCTCTTGCTAAGGCCTCCCCCTCCAGACCCTGCCTCTTCTCCAGACCCCACCCATATTCTTTGGCCCTGCCTGTCCTCCTGAACCACCTTCCCCTTCCTTCCTACCCTGCCTCTCTACATCCTACTCATGTTCTAGGGCCTGTCCCTCCCTCAGGTCTCACCCATCTGCCAGGCCCTGCCCCCTTGTGGCTCATTATCCCTCTCCTTCAGACCCTGTTTCTCCTCCAGATTTTTCCCTTCTTCCTGTCCTGCCCCTCCTCCAGACCTCACCCTCCTCCTCTTTTTAATTTTTTTTAATTGCACGTGGACACAATGCCTTTATTTTGTTTATTTATTTTTATGTGGTGCTAATGTTTAAACCCAGTGCCTCACACATGCTAGGCAAGCCCTCTACTACGGAGCCATAACTCCAGCCCAATCCTCTTCCTCTTTAAGACCCTGCCTCTTCTCCAGACCCCACCTATCTTCCAGGCCCCCTCCTCCTCCTGACATTCCCTCCACCTCCTCCAGACTCTGTTCCTGCTAGTCTGGGATGAGCAGCTCCCTGGCTGCTGTGCTAATTGGCAGTATATTTGTAATGGTGCACAAATAACGTCCGTTGTGTAAACACTGACATCCTACATTGGATGAATTATCTTGACTGAATCAGAATGCGATATAACATAAAATAACTTTAGAAATGTCACCTTTCTCGTTTTTAATTTTCTCTGTAGATCATGAACATTTGAAATAAAATCAGAATTTGTTAAAGGGCAGATGACAGTCAGCCTTGAGCCCTGATGATCCCAGGATCCCATCCAGTGGGGGAACTCTAAGTACCAGTCCAAGGTTTTGTATGCTAATTGATTCATTTTCTTATTTCAGAGTTATTTTGTAATGTAATTCCCCATGGCCTCCAGGTCTCCAGTTCTGTGCAGTAGGTGTTTCTAATTCAATTTTTGATTAATATTCTTTCAGTTTTCTATAGAAATTTTAAAATATTTTTTTTTTAGTTGTCAGTGGATCTTTTTATTTTATTTATTTATATGTGGTGCTGAGGATTGAACCCAGGACACATGCCAGGCAAATGCTCTGCCTTTGCACCACATTCTAGCCCTTTATAGAATTTTTAATTCTGTGGACTTCTATTTTTTTTATAAGGAATATTTTAAAAATTACTTTTAGCTTACTTTGTTTTTGATTGAGAGAATTTGCTTGCTTGAGAGAATTGTATTGTTTGGAAATGCTCATAATCAAATGATTTTAATTAATTTCCACTTATTAAGGTATCTTTGGAGACTGGATGTGCAGCTCAGTAGCAGAGCATTTGCCTGGCATGTGGGAGGCCATAGAGTCCATCCCAGTACCACACACACAGAAGATGTCTTTGACAGGACTCAAGCATGAGAGGTATGCTTTAAAAAGATCATGTATTGGGGCTGGGGTTGTGGCTCAGTGGTAGAGCACTCACCTAGAACATGCGAGGACCTGGGTTCGATCCTCGGCACCACATAAAAATAAGTAAATAAAACAAAGGTATTGTGTCCAACTACAACTAAAAATAAAGATTTTTTTTTTTTAAAAAAAGGTCATGTATTTCCACATACATACATATACCACAGTGCGTCTTCCAAATTCATATGAAATTATTCTAAGAAAATTTCAAATCAATTTTAAAAGAGAAGAGGGATGATATTTTTAATGTCAACTATTGATATTTCATGATATTTAAAACCACTATAGACGAAATTTCCTGAGATGCAAATCATTACAAAATGTAAGAGACAAGTCAGTAGCTGCTTTTTTGCAATTCAGATACATTTACTAAAAATAAGCTTTTTTTTAAAAAAGATTTTTCTTCTTTAAAATTTAGAAAGCATGTCCATATGTCCTATTAAAGTTCTACATTCATCAGAAGGTTCTCTTATTCCTTGCATACAAAGGGATGGGCCTTCTATTGAGCACGATACTTTATGTTGTTAGGAATTCTTGTGGGAGAACTCTTTGTTTTGCCTCTGTTCAAAATATCATTTAATAATGTATCAGTTTGCTTTTGATTTCAGAAATTTGACTTTCTTTTGAAATTATGTATTTATTATTATTTAGAGTTATTACATGTGGGAAATGCCATGATTACATTTTATCCTAATGTTATCCTAATGTTGTGTTAATAATTTCCTAAGCTAGATTATGTTCATTTTTCTTATCAACAGTCAATAAAGCCTTTTTGTTGTTTTGATGGTATGCTTAATGTGAACATGCTTTATGATGTGACACCCCTGTTCATGATGGTGTAGGTATGCAATACACTATAAAGAGAGTATTTTGATTCTGAGAGTCTCAAGTGTTTTAGGTCCAACATGTTTCCTTAAGAGGAATAATTATTCATTTTCTATTTGATTACACAAATTCTTTTTTTTTTCCTTTTGTGTTTCTGGGGCTTCCTGCATGCTAGGAAATCTTTCTACCACTGATCTACATCCCCAGCCCCATAGATCCTTTAGTTATCATTAGCTTCATGATGAGCTAGTGACAATAAGATTACTTAGAATTTCAACTAGATTTAGACTCATGCAAGAGTTTGGGCATCCATAGCTCCCTGTGATTTCTAAAAGGTAGAGTTTCCCACAACACAGCAGCATCTAATATCACTCCTGGACTGATCTGACACCTCTGCTTCTCTTGGCTCACCACTTCCTGTAGAGGTCTAGGAGGAAATGGATGTTCTCTGACTATTTGTCCCAGTGACAAATATTTGATTATATTGCTGCTAAAATGTATGCATAGAAATAAAATAGAGACATTTTTTATAAAGTCACTCTTTCAGGAAAGTTAAATCATGAGTTGAAATAAAATCTCCAAAATGTCATTTTTTCCTCTGTAGTGATCACGTTTTAAGAAGGAAAACCTAGAACCTAGTGACAGCATAAAAATATAATAAGTTAACATATGTTATTACTTCAACATGAAATATGTAAAAGGGGCATATACTTTGAATTTTTTTTAAAAAAAATTTTAGTTGTAGTTGGACACAATGCCTTCATTTCCATTTATTTATTTTTATGTGGTGCTGATGTTCAAACCTAGCACCTCACACATGCTAGGTGAGTTCTCTATCACTGAGCTACAACCCAAGCCCACATACTTTGAATTTTATATAATATCTGAATTTTGGTCCTTACTACTAATATCCACAGTATAGCATCTAAAAGTAATAAAATATGTGCCCTGTGGCCTATAAATGTCATATGATAGCCATACTATAGCATCTAAAACTAATATAATGGCTGCCCTATAGCCTTTGACTTTAGTATAATATCAATACTTTGTCCTCTGAAACTAACAGAATAGCTGTCCTGTCGCCTTTTAATACTAATTTTATCCATATGTAGCATCATTATAGTCTCCATGTAGCCTTTTATTCTAATATTATATTCATACTGTAGACTCTAAAATAAATAAAATAGCTTCCTTTTTGCCTTCAAGAGTAATATGATATGCTCTATGGTACCTAGAAAATATTATAATAGCTTCCCTGTGGTCTTTAATACTAATAATATCCATGCTATAGTACCTAAGACTAATAGGTGCCTGTTGTGTTTAATATTAAAGATGTCCATACTATACCTTCCAAAAACTAATATAATAGCTGCTCTGTGGCCTGTAATATTAACATAATATCCATACTGTAGCATCTAAAACTGGCATAATAGCTGCCTTGTAACCATTAATATTGAGATAAAAACTGTGGCCTCTGAAATTAATGTAATAGCTTCAAGTGATGTTTTAATACTGATAGTGCACACATACTATAGCACCAAAAACTGATAATACAGCAGCCTTGTAGAATTTCATAGTAATATAATAATTATAACAGAATATAAAACTTTAATATTAATAAAATATCTATACTGTTGATCTAAATCTGATGAAACGGCTGCCTGTAATCTATAATAACCATACAATATCCATACCAAAGCTTCTAAAACTAGAATAATAGTGCCCTGTGGCCTTTAATGTTAATAGGTATTCATACTACAGTATTTAAAGCTAATACAATAGCTGAATTGTGGTCTTCCATATCAATGCAATGTCAATATTATAGCATATTGAACTAATTTAGTAGCTTCCCTATGACATTTATATGCCAATATAACATCTAACCTGTTCACTTTAATACTAACATATTTGTACTGTAGCCTCTGAAACTGATATAATAGCTAATTTATATCTAAAACTAATATAGTAGCTGCCCTGTAACTTTAAATGTATTACAATTTTTATAGTATAGCATCAAAATTAATATAATAGCTTCCCAGTGGCTTTTATATTAATATGATATCTGTGCTACAGTATATCCAATACTAATAAAATAGTGGCACTGTGGCTTTAAATACCAATATGATATCCATGCTACTGCAACTCAAACTAACATAATAGATGATTTGTGTCTTTTAATCTTACTATAATATCCATGTAATAGCATATATTGTATAATAGATGATTTCTGGCTTTAAATATTAATATTATATCCATAATATAGCATCTTAAATTAATATTACATATGTCCTGTGTCCTTAGGACAAATATTATATCCATACTGTTGGATTTAAAACTAGTATAATACATACCTTGTGGACTTTAATACTAATATGATATCCATACCGTAGCTCCTCAACTTAATATAGTAGCTGCCTGGACCCTTTAATATGATATGTAATATGATAAACATATTGTGCTCTTTAAAACTAAAGTAATAACTGCTCTGTGGCCTTTAGTGCTAATATAATATACCATGAAAAACTAATGTAATAACTTCCTTGTGTCCTTTAATATTGATAGTATAGCATTCAAAACTAATATGATAGCTGCCCTCTAGACTTTAATATCATAATATTCATACTTTGACCTCTAAATTTAATACAATAGCTGTCTTGTGGCCTTTATTACTGTTTTTTTTATTCATACTATAGCATGGAAAACTGATTAAATAACTGTTCTGTGGCCTTTAATATTAATATGATTTCCATATTATAGCAAAAATTATATCGGAGGTCTTTATTACTAATAAATGCAAACTATAATATCTAAAACAAGTAAGTAGCTGTGCAATAGAATTTAATACTAAGTGACATCCATGCTAAAGCATATTAAACTAATAGCTCCCCTGTAGCTTTTGATACTAATATTATAGCCTCCAAAACTGATGTAATAGATGTCCTGTGGCCTTTAATATTAATGTTACATCATTCCTATAACCTGTGAAGCCAATTTAATAAGTTCCTTATGAAATTTAATATTCATTTAATATACATATTATAAATATAAAACTGATAAATACGTGCTTCATATAAAACTGGTAAATAGGTCCTATAGTATTAATATGATATTGTATCACCTTAAACTAATATAATATCAGCTTTGTGGCCATTAAACTAATATGAGATTTATAGGATAGTGTTAAAATCAATATACTGCCATGTTGACTTTAATGCTAACATGATATCCATACTTGAGTATCTAATAGTACATAATTATTGACCTGAAGTGTTTAATTTTAATATGATATTCATATTGGAACATCTGAAACTGATGCAATAGTTGTCCTGTGGCCTTTGATATTTATATGATATCCATCCTATAGTATCCAAAGCTAATAAAATATATTAGCTACCCTGTGGCCTTTAATATTAATATAATATCCATACTGCAGCATTTAAAATAATAGATGCACTGTGGCCTTAATACCAAATAATTGGTTTGGATATGCTCATGTGTGAGACAATTTAAGGAAGTTTAAAGGTGAAATGATGGGTTATGAGAGCCTTAACCCAAATTAGTAATCCTCTGAAGGAATTAACTGAGTGGTAACTGCAGGCTGATAGTGTGTAGCTGGAGGAGGTGGGTCATTGAGGCTGTGCCTTTGGGGAACATATTTGATGAGCTGAGCTTAGGTTCTCTGCTTCCTGATCACCACTTTCCTTCACCACATTCTTCTGCCCCACCTTAAGCCCCAAGGAATAGAGTTGGCCATCTATTGGCTGAGATCTCTGAAACTGTGAGCCCCTAAATGAACTTTTCCTCCTTTAAAATTGTTCTTGTCAGGTCCTTTGGTCAAAGCAGTGAAAAAGATGACTGAAATAATAACATACATGTCATAGATCTAAAACAAATACAATAGTTGCCCTGATGCCTTTAATACTAATATGATATTAAGAGTGTAACATCTAAAACTGATATATAATAGTTTCCCTGTGACATTTAATGTTAATATAATATTCATGCCATAACATCCAAAACTAACATTATAGCCTCCCTATAGCCTTTTATACTAAAGTAATATCCATATTATAACATTTCAATCTAATATAATATCTTCCCTGTGGCCCTTAAAGCTAATGTAATACATAATATTGCATCTAAAATTGATATAATAGCTGCTCTGTATCCTTTAATATCAATAGACATCCTTATTATAGCATCTTAACTTGATATAATAGTTGCTCTTTGGTCTTAATATTTATATGATACCCATAGTAGCATCTAAAACTGATAAAATATTAGCCCTGTGGCTCTTATAGGTAATATGATACCCAACTATAACTCCTAAAACTAATCTAATAGCTAGACTGTGGCATTTAACATTAGTAATTTATCCGTATTATGCACTCTAAAACTAATAAAATAACCTTCTTGTCATTTTAAGTGAAATATCCATATGATAGCAATAAACCTTATAATATAGCATATCCATATGATAGCATATAAAGTTAACATAATAGCTGACCTCTGGCATTTAATAGTACTCTGTTGGCCTGGGGATGTGGCTCAAGTGGTAATGCACTAACCTGGCATGCACAGGGCACTGGGCTCGATCCTCAGCACCACATATTATTTTATAAAGATGTTGTGTCCACTGAAAACTGAAAAATAAATATTAAAAATTCTCTCTCTTCTCTTCTCTTCTCTTCTCTTCTCTCTCTCTCTCTCTCTCTCTCTCTCTCTTTCTTTCTCCCTCCCTCCTCTCTCCTCTCTCCTCTCTCTCCTCTCTTTCTCTCTCTCTTTAAAAAAAATAGTAATCTGTTATCCAAAGTATAGTACCTAAACTAATATAATTCCTTATACTAATAAGATAATCATCACATAGCATATAAAACTAATATAATAACTGAACTTTGGAGCTTTAATATTAATGTAATATGTATACTACAACATCTCAAAGTACTGAAAGAGCATCCTTGTGCATCCTGTGCATTTGCCATTAATATTTTATCCATACTGTGGCCTGTTAATGGAATATTATAGCTCTTTGTGGCTGTTCATATTAATATCCATTCAATAGCATCTAATGCTAATAAAATAGATGCCCTATGGCCTTTAATACTAATTCAGTATCAATACTGTGACCCCTAATACTAAAATAATAATTCTCCTGTGGCCTTTTAATATTACATAATGTTCATTTATAGCAATTATATGAATATAATTCCTGCCCTATGGCGTTTAGTACTAATATGATATCCATATCATAGCATCTATTAATGATCTAAAAGCAGTCCTCTTACCTTTGTACTGTTATGATATTCATATTATAGCATCTAAACTAATATAATTGTTCTCTTATGACCTTTAATTCCTATATATTTACCATAGCATCTAAATATAGTATAACATCTTTGTAGCTTTTAATACTAATGTAATGTTCTTACAATTACATCTAAAAGTGATATAATAGCTACCATGTGGTCTTTAATACTGATATTATATTCATGTTAGATCATTAAAAACTGATAGAGTAGCTTCCCTGTGGCTTTATTAGTAATATGACATTCTTATTACAGCATGTAAAATTGATATGATAGCTGCCTTTAATATTTATGATATCCATTATATAGTGTCCAAAGCTGATATAATATCTGCAATGTGCATTTCATAGGTAATATGACATCCTTACTAAAGCATTTAAAAACATCATAAGCCAGGCTCAGTGGCACATGCCTGTAATCCCAGTGGTTTGGGAGGCTGAGACAGGAGAATTGTGAGTTCAAACCAGCCTCAGCCACTGTGAGGCATTAAGCAACTCAGTGAGACCCTGTCTCTAAACAAACTACAAAATAGGGCTGATGATGTTGCTCAGTGGTCAAGTGCCCCTGAGTTCAATCCCTGATAAATAAATAAATAAGTAAATAAATAAAATATAATAGCTGCATAATGGTATTTAATACTATTATTATATCTATATTATAGTATTGAAAATGAATATTATAGCTTCTCTGTGGCCTTTTGTATTAATGTAATCAGAATTGCATTGAAAACGGATATAATAGCAGCCCTGTGGCTTTTAATTCTATTGTGATATACATGTGGCATCTAAAACTGATATAAGAGCTGTCTTATTGCCTTTAATACTCATATAATATCCGTATTGTAGCATCTGAAAATAATTTAAAAAACTACACAGTGGTGTTTTATGCTAATATGATATCCCTAGTGTAGAATCCTTACTAAAACAATAGGTGCCTTATAGCCTCTAATACTATTATTATATTCATAGTGTGCCTTCTGAAATTGATTTAATAGTTGCACTGTCACTTTTAATATTTCTACGATATTCATACTATTGATCTAAAAGTAATATCTATTCTGTGGCCTTTGATGCTAATATGATATCATACTACAGCATTCAAAACTAATATACTGGCAGTCCATTGTTGATTAAAATTAATATATTATTCACATTATATAATCTAAAGCTAAAGCAATTGCTGCCCTGTGGCCTTTAATACTATTATAATACCCATACTATAGCATCTAAAGCTAATATAATAGCTATACTGTGGCCTTTAATATTACTGTGATATCCTAGTATAGCATCTAAAACTAAATACAACTACCTTTTTGCCTTTAATTGATATAACATTAATATTGTAGCATCTGTGTTTTTTTTTTATTAATGTAATATTCATATTTAACATAAAAAATTAATAGTTTCCCTGAGGCCTTTAATACTAATATATGTACTATAGCTTCTAAAAATAATAAAAGTAATCAAATACGTGTTCTAGTGCCCTTTATATTAATATGATGTTGATATTATACCATGTAAGTATGACATAATAGCTTCCCTATGGTCTTTAATAATAATGTGATATTCAGGGGCTGGGGTTGTAGCTCAGTAGTAGACTGTTTGCCTAGCATGTGTGAGGTGCTGGATTCACTCCTCAACACCACATATAAATAAATAAATAAAGTGCATCAAAACCTAAAAATATTAAAAATAATAATAATGTGATATCCATACTATAGCATGTAAAACAAATGTAATAGCTGTCTTGTCCTTAATATACTGTCTATATTATAGATTCTAAAACTAATATGATAGGTGCCCTGTGGTCTTTAATATAAATGAACTATTCATACTATACCATATTAATATATATAATATATGTCCTATGGCCTTTAATACTAATGTGACAACCATATTTTGCATCTATTACAAATATAGTAGCTGCCACATGGCCTTTAATAGTAATATGATATCTGTAGGAGCTGGATTTATACCTCAGTGGTAGAGCATTTGCCTTGCACATGTGAGGCATTGGGTTTGATTCTCAGCACCACATAAGATAATAAAATAAAATAAAGATATTTTGTCCATCTTAAAAAAAGAATACCTTTTAATTTGTTCAGAGTCAAATTAAATGTGTGAGTCAAACTGGAGCTTAGGAAGGTGTGATTGTTAAAACATCATGACCACTAAAGAGATGCTAAATACTTTGCCCAGAGACAATAGGAAAGAAGACTTGAGTGCATCTCAGAAATTGGCAAAACCACCCCAGTTTCAAGCTCAAAGATTTAATTTTTATTTTTTTTTTTTGTACCAGAAATTGAACCCAGATGTACTTAACCACTGAGTCACATCCTCAGCCTTTTTAAATATTTTATTTAGAGACAGGATCTCATTGAGTTGCTCAGGGCCTTGCTAAATTGCTGAGGCTGACTTTGAACTTGCAATCCTCTTGCCTCAGCCTACTAAGCTGCTGGGATTACAGTCAGGCACCATCTTGCCTTGCTCAAAGTTTTAAAAATAAAAATTCCTTTGAGAAGAGATCAGTGAGGCACCATGATTGAAGAGAGAGGCCTAAGAGGTTATTTCACCATGCTTAGCTGCCCAGGCACTCAGAGGTTGCTGTAGTCATGGTTTTAGGAGGTTTGTCTACTGCTTGAGATGGTGGCAGATCTTGGTATCAACTACATGGTGCTGGTTTTTTAAGTTTGCAAGACATTGGCATTAGGGGGTCATGGAGGCTCCCGCTGTGATTTCAAAGGAAAACCTGGGAGGTCGGGAAAAATGTATTAGAGTTGGAATACCAGCAGGCAGCCCCTGAGAGGATGAAGAAAACTATAGTGGGGACTCCTGAGATTAAGAGATGCTAGTAACATGGATCATTTTCCATGGAAACCCATAGGAATTGAACAAACACAAGTCAAGCTAGGCCATGTGGGCCGCTATTAACAAAGCCATAGGAGTGGAGATGCACAAGTCCTTTGGAGAGAATATCACAATGTTATTTGCCCCAAATATGCTTGATGTGGAACTACAGATCTTGTTTGCCCAGCTGGATTTTGGTCTTGTTTTGGTCCCATCTCTTCTTTCTATGTCCCTATTTATCACTTGTAGAATGGAAATGTTTAATCCATGCCATTATATATTGGATTATATAGCTTGCTTTGATTTTTATGGGGTCTCATGCTGAGTTTTCCTTAAGTTTCAGAAGAGGTTTTGGACTTAGACTTTTAGGGAATACTGGAACTGTTAAGAACATGTGGACTCCTGGATATGAACTCAATGTATTTTGCATCATGAGATGGACATGAACTTTTGGGGACCAAGGGCAGAATGTTATGGTTTAGATATGAAGTGTTACTCTAAAACTCGTGTGTGAGAAAAGGCAAGAAAGATTTAAAGGTGAAATTATTTGGTTATGAGAGCCTTAACCTAGTGAGTGCATTAATCCACTGATAGTGTTTAACTGGATGGTAACTGTAGGAAGGTAGTGTGTAGCTGGAGAAGGTGGGTCACTGGGGGCATTTCTTTGGAGTATATATTTGTCTCTGGTGAGCATAACTCTCTGTCTGCTTCCTCTTTGCCATGTTCTGATTTGCTTCCTACCTCTATATCGTTTGGTCAAGAGCTGTGGAGTTGGTCTTCTATGGACTGAGACATGGAAAATATAAGTGTCAAATAAAATTTTAATTCTCTAAAAATTGTTCTTGTCAGGAATTTTTGACACAATGGCAAAAAAGCTTACAAAAACAATACTGTACTATCTAGAAATAATATAATAGTGGCCCTTTGGCCTCTTATATCAGTAATATAGCATCTAAAATTAATAGTTACCCTGTGGCATTTAATCATATTATGATATAAATACTGTAGCATCCAAAACTTAGATAATACCTGCAATGGCCTTTAATACTACTATGATATCCATAATAATGCAAGTAAAACTAATATTATAGCTTCTCTGTGGCCTCTGATATTAATGTAGTATCAATAATGTGGTCACAGGGTAGCTATTATATTACTTTTATAGATCACTGTATGGATATTAATATTAAATGTAAGGAAAATAAAAAGAGACATAGAGAGAAGATGCAGAGTCAGAATGACAGAATGGCAGAATGGTCAAGCTGCCAGCTTTATTTATATCAATAGGTTGCATTAGGTCATTGGCATCAGTAATATACTATTGTTTATTGTGTTATTTGGAAGGTTATAGAGTTAGCATCGTTATGCAGCTTATTCCTCAGTTACATTCTACAGTTACAATATGCAATGTTAGAAGCTTTGTGTAGCTATCAATAAAGTTTGTTGTTTACAGTTACTGTTAGATGGACAGGTCCAGGAGCATGGGAGCTTGGTGAAACATTTTTATTGTATAACAAGAGTGTTTCTTTATTCCCAGGAGCTGTGTGCCTGAGATCAAGGCCAAAGCTGATAAGACTCCAGCACAAAGCCTTCTAATGCAGGACATTGCTATAGCAGGTAGGCATCCCATGTCTTTGCACAGAAGTTTTCCTAGCATCCAGGCATTCCACATCTTTGCACAGAAACTTCCTAGCCACCAAGTATGCCACATTCATGAAGCCATCAGAGACCCCAGTCCCAAACACAGAACCCTTACAATTAAGGCCAAAGGGAAGCTGTTATATCAGTTTTACATGCTATAATGTGGACATAATATTAGTTTTAAAACTGAAGAGCTGCCTGTGACCTTTAATACAAACATGTCATCCATACTATGAAATTATAATGGATATAATAGCTCTTTTGTGGACTGTATAACTAATATGGTATCCATATTAAGGCATCAAAAACTGACATAGTAGCTGAAATGTGTAATTTAGTGTTAATATTATATCCATACTATGGATCTAAAACTAATCACATACTTTTCCTGTGGTCTTTCATTTTAATACAATATCCATATTATAACATCTAAAACTAATATAATAGCTGCCCTATGGCTTTTAGAACTAATATGATATCCAAATTATAACATTTGCCAAAGACCCTTAATATTAATATGATATTGATAAACTAGCATCTAAAACTAATAAAATATTTGCCTGTGACCTTTAATACTAATATGATATTCACAAATACCATCTAAAGCATTATATTAACTTGCCTATGGCCTTAAATATTAATATAATATTCATACTGTGACATAAAAAAGTATATAATAGCTACCCTGTGAATTTTTTAAAAATATTGTTTTAGTTGTTGATGGACACAATTCCTTTACTTTATTTATGTTTTTTAATGTGGTGCTGAGGATTGAACTCAGTGCCTCACATGTGCTAGGCAGGCGCTCTACAAATGAGCCACAACCCCAGACCAACTACCCTGTGACTTTAATAATAATATAACATCCATAACTTTTAATAATAATATAACCCATAAAACTAATATTGTAAATTCCCTGTGTATTATATTAATATAATCATTATATTATCATTATATTATTATTAATTATTATATTAATATAACATCCTTGGTATAGTATCTAAAACTGAATAGCTCTTCTATGGCCTTTAATACTAATAAAACATCCATACTATAGCTGTTAAAAGTGGCATAATAGTTTTCTTGCAGCCTTTAATAGTATACTAACATGATATCCATACTCTACCATCTAAATATAATAAAATAGCTTCCCTGGAGTCTTTAATAATAATGTAATATAGTACTACAGCATCTAAAACAAATAGAATAGCTGCCATGTGGCTTTAAATACTATCTTATTCATATTATTAGATAATACTGACAAAATAGCTGCACTGTGGATCTTTAACACAAACATGATAGCCATATAATGGCATGTAAAACTGATAACAACAGCTGTCCTGTGACCTTTAGTACTAACTTTATCCATATGATAGCTTTGAAAATTGATATATTACCTGCCTGTGGATTTAGTGTTAATATTTTATCCTTACTATGGCATCTAAAACTAATTTAATAGGTTCCCTGTGGATTTTAGTACTAATATAATATTCATATTATAGAATCTAAATCTAATACAATATCTGCCTTGTGATCTTTAATGCTAATAAGATATCCATACAATAGAACCTAAAATTAATATTATAGGTGTCTTGTGGGCTTAAATACTGATATGATATTCATATTATAGCATCAAAATTGAATATAGTAACTGCCTGTGTTTTT